>NW_026057583.1:1783426-1785069 GCF_023721935.1 Panthera uncia
TCTCTGTCTCAAAAATAAATAAACGTTAAAAAAAAAAAAAAAAATAACTGAAACCATGAGAATGAGAGAATGTAGCTAAAATAAGGATTGCATCTCAAGGGACGCCCACCATTAGGATAGAACACATAAGGAAGACAGCACTAGTTGAGCAGATTTAAAACAATTTAAAAATCAAAGTCAAAACCACAAAATACTTCCTGGAGGAGGTAGCCAAGAGGACCAATTATAATAAAGAGACAAAAGGGATAAGAACCAAAAGCTTTATCACCTTAAGTTTCTATATTTAGCTTACTTATACCATATGAAGAGATTAGGAAAGAGCATCCCCCAAATCACTATATGTATGTATTGTCAACTATCTATCATACATTTTATTATGGTCAACAATTTTTAGGCTAAGTATCATCAGTCCACATTACTCAAGTCTTCTGGACCTAAATCATGTAGGGTGGACATTTCAAGGCTGATAGCCATGGTTAACCCTGTTGTCCCTGAAAGCCTTTGGGGAATTCTATGTTTGGTGCAACTGTGGTCCAGGATAACATACTACCATTAGTAAACAAAAAAAAGTAGTAAAATTAAATCATTAAAAAAAGCATTTTGTAGTAACAATACTACTCATAATAGCACATATTAACAAAGCTTTTAATAGTGTTTATAAAGGTTAAATCATCATTGCCAATGGGGCATACCACATAAAAAACAGACACAAGAAGATACAAGTGCACAGAAAGGCAAAGTAGGTGTAAGAACTTGACATACTGCCTTTCCTGACATTTGTGGGGCCTAATTCTCAAACCCACCAGTGTGAGGAACAGAAGTTCAGTATCTGGCTCTGAAAAAAAGAGGACAAAAGCTAGTCTGCTACAAAGATTTGGCTCTGGATTGAGCTCAATTCAAGACACAGATGTGCAAAACAACGCTAAATATCAAATGTTCATTTCTGAGTGGTTCTAGTCACTCTCTGGTACTCCCCATCTCCCGTTTTTTCTTCACCTTTCTCTGCTTACAACAATTTAGACTCTATAGGAAATTATAAAGAAAATAAAAACCACCCCTTAATCCCATTCACAGAAATGAAAACTACTATCTCCTTATAGACTTTTCCCAAGAATATTAACTTTTCCATAAAAATAGCAATCTCACTTTAGCCAAAACACAAACTCTTACCTTAGCCTGTTTTGTTTTCCCCCCAACTTAACACATCACAGACAACTTCCTTTGCCAATACAGATTGATATCATGCTTTCTAATGGCTGCATTAGTGTATGATTGGCTGCAATACAATTAATACCTCTAGTGAAGGAATATGTGGGTGCTATCAATTTGTCCTATCCTAAGCAATGCTGAAAAAAAATCTTACATATCCATCTCTTTGGGCTTGTCTGATTTACTAGAAGGATAAATTCCTAGAAGTAGAATTCTTAGGTCAAAAGATATGGAAGAGAAAAAGGGAAAAAAAAAAAAAAAAGATGTCCACACCTCTAAGAGTTGACAATACAGCATGGCTTTATGGATTCAACACAGAACGGGGGGGGGGGGGGGGGGGGGGGGGATAGGAAGAGGGAAAAAAAAAAAAAAAAAAAAAAAAAAAACAGCACAAAAAAAAAAAGAGACAAACAAACACAAAAACACCACATAAA
>NW_026057583.1:1785169-2028763 GCF_023721935.1 Panthera uncia
CTAGAGACGGCAATCTAACAGCAATACTAAATAAACTCCTGAGCAGAACACTCAAGGATGTACACTTACTCCAAACTCATCCACTATACACATTAAATATGTGCAGTTTCTGTCTAGCAATTATACCTCAAGAAAAATGTTTAAAAAAAAAATCACCAAAACAAGATATAAGAAGTACATGTTATTATATTGCCTCTACAATTTGAAACATAAAATAATAACCCATTATGTTCTCTTGCAGATATGATTATTCTGCATCTGGGAAATGACATTTCTAAAATATTTCCTAAAGTCAAATTTTAATTTAACAACTTTGTGGAAAAAAAAAAAAACAAAACACCACTGAATTATATACTTTAAAAAGGTAGATAGGTAGATTTGGGGGCTCCTGGGTGGCTCAGTCGGTTAAGCATCTGCCTTTGGCTCAGGTCATGATCTCATAGTTAGTGAATTCGAGCCCTGCGTCAGGCTCTGTGCTGACACCTCGGAGCCTAGAGCCTGCTTTAGATTCTGTGTCCCCCTCTCTCTGCCCCTCCCCGACTTGTGCTCTGTCTCTCAAAAATAAATAAATATTAAAAAAAAATTTTTTAAGGTAGATTTCATGGTACATGAATTTTAATCTAAGTCTACAATTTGATATAGTAAAAGTAAATGACATCATAGGGAATTTCTCTAGGGTAAGGTAAAGCAGGAATGAGTAATAATAAAGAAAAAGAACAAAAGAAAAAAAAAAAACTATTTCCTAAAACAAACAGAAGAGATCCTTTAGTACTTGAAAGAAAGAAAGAAAGAAAGAAAGAAAGAAAGAAAGAAAGAAAGAAAGAAAATCATCAAAGATCCGATTGAGAATAATTTTACAGGCAGAATGACAACTACATGCCAAAACAACCTTATCTAAGCCCGAACTTGAATATCACATAAATTACCTTTGGCAATCCAATGTCATCCATGGCATTCAACCACTGAATCACATTATCAGTGTGTCTAAAGTGCAGGCCAGTTGCCTAGAACAAACAAGAGACAATTAGGCACTGTTGGCAATGTAGAAGCAAATACTAAATAAAGACTCTTTGCAAGGTCCCCTTATGAGACTTTGCAAGGTCCCCTTACATTTAAGGTCTGTCTAAAGCATTGTGTTAAGATTCCACTCCCCAAAACCCGAATCTCAGCTCCCCTCACTTAAGAACTACCTGGAGCCAAGCCAGGCTGACTCAGTTGGTAGAGCATACATATGACTCTTGATCCCAGGGTTGTGAGTTTGACCCCCACATGGGGTGTACAGATTTATTTAAAAAAAAATAAAATGTTAAAAAAAAAAAATAGAACCATCCAGGGAATCTTCCTGTAGAGTTGAGCCTTACAGAACATGATCTTTGGAGTCCAATTATATTGGACTCGCCTCCCGGCTTGGCCGTCTACTGGTGACACTGGGCAAGTCACTTCACCCTGTTGAGTTTCCCCATCTGTAACACCCACTGTATGTGTTTGGTGTAAACACACAAGGGGAAAATGTACATAAGGCACTCAGTGTGGTGGCTGGCAGAGAGAAAATACTTATAGACTGACATATTAAACATATTAATCAGGGTTTGGATACCACACATACAAATATCCCCCTCTAAACCTCTATGTCTGCTATTTTTCAGCAAGATTCACTCTCCAGACGGGAGGAGGGGCAGGACTATTATTTTTATTGCTATACAGTCTCTACTCTTCCTTAAGTGTCTTCTTGCTCTGTCCCACACGGTACGCCACTCAACAGAGTTGCCTTCAGAAAAGGAAAGTTTCTCTTTGGGATGTCAATTTTGGTCTGCCTACACTCCTGTCGTCCTTTGACTTTAAACATAAAACGTAAAAATCTCTTTTGATTCTGTCTTCATCCTTGGTTCATTCCAGGTTCTGGCCCAATTCCTATCATTGCCCCGCTTCCATCTGCTCCTGGTTTTTCAACCCTCCACCTTTTATGCCCATCCTTTTCCAAAGAGGTGCTCATGGGAAAGCTCCCCCGCAACAGATTTTGGTCCTTGTCAACACTCCAACTTAACCAAGCAGTCTTCTTTTTCAGAGCCCTGGGCCACAGGAATCAAACCCTTTCAGGTACCTCAATTTCCTGAAATTGGATTGCTTTCCCAATTTACCTTGAACTCCAGGGGGACCTTTTTTCCTAAAGTTGCTATTGCTTTCAGTTTGCCAACAAATCTCAGTGCTTGGTGAAGATTAAAGTAGTAATCCCCCCCTAGTTACTTCCTCTACTTTTTAAGAAATGAAAAATCCATCAAGGACCATGAAGATTTCTAGGTACACACCATCATAAGAATTGTATCAGAAAGACAGATAGCCATCTTTTACTACTCCGACTTTGCACCCTTTTCTCCACTCTGCCAGATGCTTTATTTTGTCGGAATAAACACACCTACACATATTTCTCAGTAACTCTTACACAGGATAAAGTCCACTAACCTTCTCTCCTAAGTTTATGGAAATTAAAGCACCGAGCGAAGAAGGACTCACCCTGTATCTGGTCTGCTCTCGATCGTAGATTTTCTTCAGGGACACCACTTTGGGAGAGAAGAAGTTTCCTAGTTTGGCAAGGTAGACCCCATTCCTGAGGCCCTCCTCCAGCTCTGTGGTGGGAGGCAGGTCTTCCCCGAGGCATGCTTCCATCCACCTGCACAAAAGGGGAGAGGACATGAGAAGAGAGGGAAGGTCTGAGCTCTTCCTTAAGAGACTTTGAGCCTCATTTCCCTTCTTGTTGGAGGAGTTTAAGTTCAACATAAGCAATACTCCTTTAAGATCCAATTGCACCCACATCTTTGTCCTGACCCAGTCAGATCTCAGAGGCGAGGAAATTGCGAAAAACCCCAAGCATCACGGCCACCTTCTTCTCCACACGGCTCCCCTCTCCCATCACAGCAGACACCTGGCTCCTCAGACCCCAACTGCCCAGGAACCTCGGGCTCTAACCCTCAGTCCCTAAGTTATTCCTGCAGAACTCCTAAGAAAAATCATTTATAACTGAAGCCATGATGTCAACTGTTCAGAAATTTAAATTTATTGATGTTCTTTTCCAGTTTCAGAATCCACAGTGAATTTCTACGTTCAGATTTTGAGGTTGTTTTGGGGTTACATGAATAGCCAATCATCTCAGCTAAAAGAGGGAAGGAAATGCCAATGGAAGCAGTAAAAATTAATTCATGTTTTTCAGAGGATGGGGGGAGGAGGCCGTCAAGGGGAAAGGAAAAGAAAGTTACAATTCCCCTAGAAGACCTCTCCAGAGATGTCAGGCAGGCCCAAGGTAAAATAAAGCACATCTGCATATATTTTCTGCCAACAGAAATGTAGGTAACTAAAAATCATTTAAGGCAATGGTTTTTTTAAACCATTTTTAAGTCACAGAATCCTTTGAATATCTAAGGAAATACCTCCCCAGAAAAAAATGGAGTCTACCTTGCCATGTACTTAAATTTAATATGTCATTTCAGAGATTTCACAGACTCCAGATTAAAAACCCCTAATTTAAAATTACTCTATTTGGGGCACCTGGGTCCCGAGTTCAAGCCCCACAATGGCCATAGAGCTTACTTTTATTTGTGTGTGTGTGTGTGTGTGTGTGTGTGTGTAAAATTATTCTACTCAAATTTTACACAGCCAATGTTATCCCCACATTCTGGTATCCCCACATACTGATAAAAAACTCCCCAGACACTGGCTGTTGCCTGGTCTATTTTACTAGTGTTAAATTGTGAAAAGACAAAAAAAAATATTGAAAGACATAGCCAACTGAAGTAAAAACTACATTTACTACCAAGCAGGACAACATAAAAATGAAGCATTTATAATGTTCACTGACATACAGAAGTTTAAATTAAAAGCCAAGTAAAATTGGAAGAAACATTTAACTATCCCATATTTTATAGACACACACACATACCCGTGAAAATTTACATGAAAACACTAATGTACCAATAGAAAAACAGGCCACATAATATGTACATGTATCTATGTATTTTTATATAATTCTTTGTATTAATAAAATTGTTTCAAGGATATACAACACTTAGATTTATCGTACTTCTGTAAATTGTTGCTTTTTAAATAAACTGTTCCTTTTATAATTCAGAATAAGCTTTCTTGTATTAATTCTATCTTTCCAAATTGAGATTACTGCTCAGAATTTTTACAAAATGACAAGGAAAAGCAACAATTTCCTTGTTTTTCTCAGGTTCTATAAATAGTCATATGTGCTTAAGTAAATAAATACTGGCTGGGTATAGGCATGGCCGGGGAATTTTGTGATTATTCTCCCTACTCGACAATAATAAGTTTTCACCTCTGGCTTTTCTTTCAGGTAGTAGAACTTAAAGGTCACGGGGTCGGGGGCAGGGGGAACAAATGAGTTTTCCAGAAGAACTGTCACAGTAACTAAAACTAGATACCAACTGGTAACCGTTACAAAACCCAAACTACACCTCCGCAAGAGCCCAAAGACCAGAAGGGCAATGTGGAAAAAGAATGCAGGTCGCCAGTGTGGAAAGCAGCTGCAGCCCAAGGACACATCTCATAGCATCGGCCCTCCGTTATTTTACTGCTAAAAAGCTCGTGGCAAACGCCTCCTGGCAGCCCCCGCTCTCAGGGGACAGTCTAACTTGCGTTCTCATTAACAGAAACAAACCTAGAACAACGGTAGTCTAAGCCAAAACCAGCCCTTCACCATGTAATGGCCCGAGGAAAAAAGTACTTAATTTTCTCCTCCAAACACAGTAAACACATACAAGACTACGGAGGAAGAGCACAGTGTGTGCTTCTGCCTCGAATCGGAGCCAGTTTCCAAAGGTGTTCTGGTTGTCCTCTGAGACGACCACACCAAAATCAGAGTGAAAGGAGGACCACCGCAAGGTCCCCCCCAAGCCTTCACCCTGGCCCCTCCCTGGGGGACAGTCCTGAGTCACAGGAAGGCTCAGAAGTTCTGTGCGGTCAAGGACACGGTGCGCATCACACGATGCCAGGCCGGAAGAGCCGACGGTGAGCTGGTGAAAAGGGGTAAAGGAGGGCAAAACACAGTGCGTCTCCCACCGGCCCCAAACCAACAGTGCCCTCCAAGTCACCACACGTGGGGTGGACTCTGCTTCGTGACAGAGTACCACGTGGTTCGTGGCTGAGAATAAAGTAAGATGAATCAGGACCAAACCGCTTTGAAAAGTTAAGAGCCCGAAGCAGGGTGCTACGTTACTCTGTCATTTTCAATATCAGCAGAAGTCTAGATTCTACCACGGTCCCAAGAATATACCACAAACTCTCCTGTCTGCCCTCCACAGCCATCTGAGACATTTACCCCTCTGCCACTAAACCACAGAATCACAAGACGAGAGCCAGGAACTTAAAGCACTTCTAGGGCAAATCCCTTTGGGTTTTTTTTTTTTTTTAATATAATAATACATATCTATTAGAAAAACTTATTAGACATTTCTTAATATTTTATGAATATTTTCCATGTTATTATATAATTTCTGAAGACTAAGTTACATAAAAATTCTACCAAGTGCTTAATTGGTCACCTATGTTGAACACTTAGTCACTTCCAAATATTTTCAACTATTAAATAATCCTCCAAGGAACACGTTTGTACACAAGTTCTCCTGTATTTACAATTAATTCCTAAGGAAAGGACTTTAGAAGTATAACTCCAAAATAAAAAATCATAAACATTAAAGAAACATTTTTTTATTGTCCAAAAGCTTACCCGAAGGCTATACATATTTGCACAAGCCCCTCATTTTACAAGTTAGAGTAAGGCCTATCCAAGGTCACCTGCTAGCTAGCAGCAAAGGCAGAATAACCAGACCCTGATTCCTAGCTAAGAATCCTCCCTCAGTAAATGACTGCTTCTACCACGTCACTCCAAGAGCCTAACAGGGCTGAGCTCCATAGGACAGTCTAAACACGGCAAAGTGTCAGATAACCCTCCCAGGAAAAAGGCTGGTATCTCTCCACCTCCTGTCCACTAAATAGGGTTTTAAGTATTTCAGTTTAACTCTAAACCCACCACTGATTCTCAACTCAGATAGAGTTTTCTTATAAAACGTAAGCATTTAATTTGGCTTTATAAGTACATTTTATTTTTTTTTAAGATTTTATTTTTAAGTAATCTCTACACCCAATGTGGGGCTCAAACTTAAAACCCTGAGATCAAGTCACATGTTCTACCGACTGAGCCAGCCCAGTGCCCTTTGCTTTAAAAAATTTTTTTAAGGGGCGCCTGGGTGGCGCAGTCGGTTAAGCGTCCGACTTCAGCCAGGTCACGATCTCGCGGTCCGTGAGTTCGAGCCCCGCGTCAGGCTCTGGGCTGATGGCTCGGAGCCTGGAGCCTGTTTCCGATTCTGTGTCTCCCTCTCTCTCTGCCACTCCCCCGTTCATGCTATGTCTCTCTCTGTCCCAAAAATAAATAAAAAAGTTGAAAAAAAATTTAAAAAAAAAAAATTTTTTTTTAAATAAATCTACATATAGATCCTTTACACTGCACACAAAAATCAACTCAAAATGGGTCAAAGATTGAAACCTAAGACCTGAAACCATAAACTCCTAGAAGAAAATATTGGATCTAAGCTCCTTGCCATCAGTCTTGGCAATGATTTTTTTGGATTTGACACCAAAAGCAAAGGCATCAAAAGCAAAAATAAACAAAAGTGGGACTACACCAAACTAAAAGCTTCTGCAGAGGCAAAGAAAACCATCAACAAAATGAAAAGACAACCTATGAAACTGAAGAACGTATCTGATAGAAGGTTAATATCCGGGGGCGCCTGGGTGGCTCAGCTGGTTAAGTGACCGACTCTTGGTTTTGGCTCAGGTCATGATCTCACAGTTTTGTGAGTTCAAGCCCAGCATCAGGCTCTGCAATGGCGACATGGAGCCTGCTTGGGAGTCTCTCTCTCCTCTCTCTCTGCCCCTCCCTGCTGCTTGCATGCTCTCTCTTTCTCTCTCAAAATAAATAAACATTTTTTTAAAGGTCAATATCCAAAACATATAAAGAATTCAAGGGTGCCTGGGTGGCTTGGTCGGTTAGGCATCCAACTTCAGCTCAGGTCATGATCTCACGGTTTGTGAGTTCAAGCTCTGTGTCAGGCTCTGTGCTGACAGCTTGGAGCCTGGTGCCTGCTTGAGATTCTGTGTCTCCCTCTCTCTCTGCCCCTCCCCCGCTCTGTCTCTCTGTCTCTCTGTCAAAAATAAACATTAAAAAAAATTTTTTTAATTAAAAACAAAAGACAGTTAAACGTCTATAAGGCAATAAAGTATTTTCTTAAAGAAAAGATAAACTGGAGGAAAAATCTGCAACACATAACAAGGAATTAATAACCTCCTATAATCTTTACAAGGAATTAATAATCTATAATCTTTACATGCATATGTACATTTTTTTTGCATATGTACATTTTAAATGCTTGAAATAAATAAAATAACAAATATTTCCCCCAGAGAAACGGACTAGAAACACAAACAGGCAACTCATAAGAGAATGTAAATGTGGGAAGGCCAGCTGGCGCAGCCACTCTGGAAAACAGTATGGAGGTTCCTCAAAAAGCTAAAACTGGAACTACCCTACGACCCAGCAATTGCACTACTAGGCATTTACCCATGGGATACAGGTGTGCTGTTTTGAAGGGACACATGCACCCCCATGTTTATAGCAGAGCTATCGACAATAGCCAAAGTATGGAAAGAGCCCAAATGTCCATCGGTGGATGAAAGGATAAAGAAAATGTGGTGTGTATACATGTATATATATACATACGTATATACATATATGTATATGTATATACATATATACATATACATATATGTATATACGTATATATATATACGTATGTATATATACATGTATATATACATGTATACACACACATATATACATATATATGTATACACACACCACATATATATACATATATACATGTATATACGTATATGTATGTGTATATACATATATGTATATGTATATACATGTATATACACATACATATACGTATATATACGTATACACACATATATATACCTATATATGTATACACACACACACACACCACCCACAACGGAGTATTACTTGGCAATCAAAAAGAATAAAATCTTGCCATTTGCAACTACGTGGATGGAACTGGAGGGTATTATGCTAAGTGAAATTAGTCAGAGAAAGACAAATATCATATGACTTCACTCATATGAGGACTTTACGAGACAAAACAGATGAACATAAGGGAAGGGAAACAAAAATAATATAAAAACAGGGAGGGGGACAAAACAGAAGAGATTCATAAATATGGAGAACAAATTGAGGGTTACTGGAGGGGTTGTGGGAGGGGGGATGGGCTAAATGGGTCAGGGGCACTAAGGAATTTATTCCTGAAATCATTGTTGCACTATATGCTAACTAATTTGGATGTAAATTTTAAAAAATTAAAAATAAAATTTAAAAAAAGAATGCAAATGGCCAGTAATTATAGGAAAAATTCTTAATCTCACTACTAATCAAATTAACAATGCCGTATTCGGCTATCAGAATGGCAAAGATAAAAAGGGACAATAGCAACTTATCATCCAATACATGGGGAAACCCCACATTCTTGCACTGTTCCAGAAGGAAATCTGGCAACGTGTACCATCATTAGTAAACTTTGAGAAACTTCCATAAAAGGCAAAGGGTTGCTTCACTTTAAGATATGACTTGGTGACCTGTGGCGCGGATGGCTAAGTGAAAGAGGCTGCCAGCCGACGAGGCTGGGACACAAGACCAGAATGATAAATTCATGCCGGAAACATGTTCAGCTTGAAATAAGAACGGGACATCAGGTGGTGACATCCTACAGGCAGTGGGAAGTCTGAAAGACTCAGGACAGAGGCCCAGCTGGAGACCCCAGTGTGAAGAGGGGCACCACGGGAGCGGAAGAGCTCACCAGAGAATCAGACGTTGAGCAAAATAAAATATGGTCAAGGGACGCCTGCCTGGATGGCTCAGTCAGAGGAGCATGTGACTCTTAATCTCAAGGTCATGAGTTCGAGTCCCGTGTTGGGAGTAGAGATTACTTAACTAAGTAAATAACTTAAAAAATAAATAAATGGTCAAGACTGTGCCTCGGAGAACACCAACACTATTACAAAGAGAGAACAGTCACTATGGTAAAATGAGAACCGTGGCAGAATCACATGATGGCAAGCAAGGAAGGACAACTTGTCAGGAAGCTGCAGAGAGGTGAACGGCAGAGAAAAGGACGCGGCAAACAAGGAAGGAGGCCCCATCCTCACGGGGGACCTCAGTGGAGTGGTGGAGCATGAAGAGTGAGATTACACTAGGAACGTAAGTAGAAGTGGGGAACTAGAAACAGCCAAAGTAGACTTCTTTTTCGGGAAGTTGAAGAAGTGAGAGAAATCGGAGGAATGGACAAAGGGTAGATGTGAGGTGGTGGCACCTCTCTCTGTTGATGACTCACGAAGAGGCAGTTATTTGCAGGCCGCAAGAAAGGAACAAGTGCGCAGGGGACTAAAGATACAAGAAATAAGGAAGGCAAGGTTCTGAACAGTACAGGGGGCAGCTCGTTATAGACAGGAACATACCCACTTCTTCCGTGAGAAATGAAGGAAGGAAATAAGAATGAGCAAGAATGACTAGTAATCTAACTAACCCCTCTGAGCTTCAGGTTCCTGTCTGCAAAAACACCTAGTCTCATAAGACTGTTCTGAAGATCAAATGAGAAAATGCATACAAGCAACAGACTCTAAGTAACGGTAGCCGTGTATCTGTGTTACAAGTACGTGCACGAATTAGCTAGATTGCAGAAATAAACCTGCTTCTAGAGTCTGACACCTAGTAACCTGCCTAATACCTGCCTACCTTGTCCTATGATAGCTGTCGCAGGAACCTCATACTTGGCCCTACCCATTCCACCCCTGCAGCAAGACAAAGAAATCACTATTCAGAGAATTCTTAGTGTGGTAAGCCCTAAAACAAGCCCAGACCTAGAGCATACGGAGGCAAGAATCAGGGTGGGACTCAGAATTAGGGGTCTGTGAGGAGGAAACGAGTTGAACGAGTTCTGCAGAGCACGTGACTTCAGCGGTTTCCCAGCTCTGTGCAATACAGAAGGGGAACAGACCAATGCCGGAACTGACGCTCCACACCATTGAGATTCGGTTCCCCCAGGAGCCGCTCCGCCGCTCCTCCGCTCCTCCGGTTACCACACCCGGCGTGCAGAGCCGATGCTCCCTCATGCCAGGGTTACTCGCGGCTGAAAACCTCCCAAGCTGGGCAGTCTTTCCTTGCAACTAGGATTCTACTAAGACCCTAACTTATCTAAGCACCATCCAGGCACTGGAAATACCTAGAAATTATAATCCAGTGTGGCAGGAACAAGTCTTGAGAGAAACGAATGTATTCGATAAAGAACTCACCACCTGAAGAGGAAGGGAATTAGGGCTAGTTTCCCAGAGAAAATGACATTTAGGTCTTGAAGGACTGGGGGGGGGGGGGGGTAGTGTTTAGGTGGGGAGAACAAGTCATAGGCCAAGGGAAGAGAATACACAAACCTTCTGAAGGATCTGAAACAGGAATGAAATGACCAGATATAACTTGACAGATCACTCTAAGCAGTAGGGTGAGGAGGAAGAATGGGTAAGGATACAGTCCTAAGAAGTACTGGCAGTAATCCAGGCAAGAAAGATTTATAAAGGCTTGTTTCCCAAGCCATGCAAGCACGTGAGAAACCTTGATAGTATCTGCTTTAAAAGAAACTTCTGAGTATAAATTAAGCCAATCTGAATAGCTATAGGAATGAATGAGAAACAGAAAAGAAACTTTCTTCTTCTTCAACTCCTCCTTCTCTTATTCATTTAGAGAGTGAACGAGTGCACAAGCAGGGGAAGGGGGGGTGGGGAGGGGATGGGAGAATCCCAAGCAGACTTTGCACTCAGAGCACAGAGCCAGACTCAAGGCTCAAACCCATGAACTGTGAGATCATGACCTGAGCTGATATCAAGAGTCAGATGCTTAACCGACTGAGCTACACAGGAGGCCATTCTTCTTAAGTAATAACTTATTTAACCTAAACATCTCTGAGCAAATAGTTTTAGTCTTTGCTAAATTGGATAAGTTATGTAAAGTCTACTTGCCAAAATTAAACGTCTAACTGTTATATTTCAAGAGTCCCCATTCTTACTGGGGTGATGGAAACTACACTATGGTAACAGTTGCACCATTCAATAAAGTTACTAAAACTCATTAAGTTGTACATTAAAAAATGGGAGACCTTTATGGCATGTAAATTATTACTTCAAAGAAGTTTTTCTAAAAAGTCCCTGCATTAACAGGATTAACTGCTGACTCCCAGACCACATCGTCAGATGCAGAGCCTGGCGAAACATTACCACGTTTGATCTACCCGTCCATCTCTACCACGTATCACAAGGCGTGAAAGACCTTTTAACCTTCAATGAAAACAGAATCTTCAAACTGAGTTAGATGATACTAAGTCTCACCAGCTGCAGCCTAGTCATTGCCGGCCTGAGCAGAACTTGGGGAAAGACACAGGTGAGAGTCCTCTAGGAGGCGGAAGACAGGTACCCATTTCCTTGCAAATGCGAGGCTCTGAGCCAGCCATCTCAGCCTACTGCCGCAGCTGCTAGAGCCCCCCAGAGCCCCGGAGACCAAGGAGAGCCTGTAGAGCCAGTACTAGGTCTGAACACTAAGAGCAAGAACTAGGTCTGAAACTTAAATTTCAGACCTAGTACTCAGTGAGAACATGTCAGGAGGACAGGTTAACTGTCTTAATCATTAAGGACATAATCCTTGCCCTCTGAGGCTCACAGTATGTTAGGGAAGAGAAAAGTATAAGGCATTGATAACATATTATAAAGATAGGGGTGGGGAGGGACAGGTAGAAACACGAGAGGAGTACCTGACTCAGACCTAGGGTAAAGGTGGTGGGTGCTTCCTGGAGGAGGTGGATGCTACCTGAATTTACTTTTCTTTTCTTTTTTTTTCTTTTCTCTTCTAGAGAGAAAGATTGACTGTGGGGGTTGGGGGAGGGCGAGAAGGTGTGGGGAAGAGGGAGGGAGAGAGAGCAGGAGAGAGAGGGAATGAATATATCCCAAGCAGGCTCCACACACAGTGTGGAGCCCCAAGGCAGGGTTCCATCCCACAACTGTGAGATCATGACCTGAGCCAAAATCAAGAGCTGGACACTCAACCGACTGAGCCACCCAGGGGCCCCTGAATTTACTTTCATAGATAGGCAATATATATATACATAGGTCAAAATTCAAAAAGTATAAAAAGATACCCATTTAAAAGGAAGAAAATTTCATGAAATGGACAAGAGTGTCATATGCCACAGAGATTAAGAGAAGTACTGAAAATTTTCTAATGGACATAACAATTAGGTCATCAGTCATTCCAGGAAGAGAAATCTGGTAGGGGAAAGAAGGGTACACAAACCACACCCACACAAGTTAGGATAAAGAAGTGGGTACGGGGAGTAAAGACAAGTTCTTCCTGAAGGAAGAAAAGAAGGGATAATACAATAATCAGAGGAGGGTCTAGTATTAAGGGAATAGATCTGGAATGGGTGAGGATGTTTATGTGCTACAGAGAAAAGAATCAACAGGAAAAAGTTTAAGTTATAGTTAAGAAAACAATCCTGGAAAGGGTGCCCGGGTGGCTCAGTCGGTTAGGCGAATGACTTCAGCTCAGGTCATGATCCCACGCTTGTGAGTTTGAGCCCCACATCGGGCTCTGTGCCGACAGCTCAGAGTCTGGAGCCTGCTTCAGATTGTGTCTTCCTCTCTCTCTGCCCCTCCCCCCCCCAAAAAAAATAAACAAACATTAAAAAAAAAAAAAGAAAAGAAAAGAAAACAATCCTGGAATATGAACCCTAGAAGACAAAAAGGAATATGATCCAGACCACACATAGAAGATGGAGTCTTAGGAAGAAAGATATTTCTCCCATTGCTACGGGGAAGGTCAAGCTGCCATGTTAAATAAGATGGGATAAATTTGTTAGGGCCAGAGAAATTGAGAGAGTTCATAAAGAGAGGTCATCAAGCTGTAATATGGGAAGTTAAGGATGGAGACGACTACTAAGAATAAAGATTTGGTAAGAGCTTTTTGATTGGCCTTCCCCATCTGACAATTCAAATGTTACTTTCAAAAGTCACCTCCTCCATGCACTCTTCCATGATCTACCCTTGGAAATAATCTCTCCTTCCTCCAAACTTCCTCTAAACTTTCCACTGGCACTTTGTACCTCTTTACCCCTTAATATAGTTATTTAAGTACATAAAGGTGGAATCCTTTTCTGATTTACCTTTCAAGTACAGTGCTCAAAAAATAACTGCTGAATAACAAACTGTTCTTTCCCTCTTGCTTAAGGACCATAGCACTGGTCTCAATTATAACCAAGTAATAATAAAAAAATCATCCTAAGCTCTCATCCCACAGTGCTGAAATTCTCTTAACCACCCCAACCCCACACTCCACACAGCTTTGCACCAATTTAACTGAATATTACTGAGCAGCTACTTTGTGGAAAAGCACTGTGGAAGGAGTGCTCCTGGGTACCAAAAAGTAGAAAAAGGCAGTCTCATCTCTAAAGGAACACAAAAAATATGTATATTTCTGCTTTCCCTTCTTGCCTATCTGATTTCAGCTTATCTTGCAAAGCTCAGCCATAAAATAATCTTTCCCTCATCTAAACTCTCACACATTTAACTGCATCGTTTCATTGGCAATCTTATATTGTCTTGTGACATTAGTTGGACCTTCCAACCTTTGATGTTAGGTAACTTTTTTTTTTTTTTTCAAATGGTGATGCCCTATCTGTCCAATTAATCTGTAACGCCCCTATGGACAGGACTGGGTTAATAAGCATTTGCCATTTGCCATCTTTTCCAGTTCTATATTAGAGAGTCCTGCACAACGAGGAACCACAAATGCTTTCTACCTGTTTTATTTTATTGGAAGTGCTTTTCCCAACTGGTTTAGCCATGCCAAGGGGAAAAAAAAAAATTGAGCAATAGAATGTTATCACTTAAAATAAAAATACCGTTGGGGCACCCGGGTGGCTCAGTAGGTTAACCATCTGACTTCGGCTCAGGTCATGATCTCGTGATTTGTGAGCTCGAGCCCCACACCAGGCTCTGTGCTGACAGCTCGGAGCCTGGAGACTGCTTCAGATTCTGTGTCTCCCTCTCTGCCCCTCCCCTGCTCAAACACACTCTCTCTCTTTCTCTCTCAAAAATAAATAAACATTAAAAAAAAAAAAACTTTGAATAACACAGGAGATGAAAATAAAAATTGTTTGAAGTAACTCAGGAAAGTACTTAGGTTAGAACATAATCTTCCATCAATTGTTACATAGTCTATGCTTGAAAATCTTCTGCAACATGGATTTTTCCAAAGCAGATTTTTTTTTTTTTAATTTCTTATTGCTATAAAGTTCTTCCTCAAATTAAGCAGATTTCCATTGCCTGGTTCTGTTCCTCTGGTACCACACATGATAAATTGAACCCCTCTTCCATATTTCAGATCTTTTAATAATATAGGCAAAGTGTTAACAGTTGAATGAATTCCTATACTGGGTGAAAGATTGCACTTCTGAGATTCTATGTTTCTATAGTCCCCCTAAATCTTGTCTCCATATTAAATACTCTCAGTCCTTTCAAGGATTTCTCATACATCATAATTTATAGACCTTTTACCATCCTGGTCAAGCTGATTCAACATGCATGAGTCCTTGAACAATAACCATGTCTCAACCAATGCACCAACACCCACTGATGGGGTTCCTCACTTTCTAAGGATTCTGATCTATCAGCAATGCCTGCTGTGGGTGTCAAAGAATCCCATCACACAATTATCACCCTTGCTCTAGACTATCAAGGTCCCTCTTAAGGTATGGCCTCCAGACCTGAAGATGAACTTGTTAGCCTCTGATGAGTACAGAGGACAAAGGGACATACACCACATTTCTATTAATGAACTGGTAAACAACACAGATTTGTTTCATTGTGTTCTTTTTTCCTACTAATGCTATTGCCATAAATGCTACTACTCTATCCTGTACCTAAACACTCCATTTTTGAACCCCAATGTAGGATGTCACATTTATTACTATTAAATCTCATTAGATTCAGGGTATTTTGAATGCAGAACTTGTCATGAAGTGTATTAACCATCCCTCCAGCAACAAGTCAAACTCAAATTTAATCAATACACATCACTGATAAGCCCCAAGAAAAATGTTTTATCTGTAACGTGCCCTAGAGAGCTTTCTTTGAACTTAAAACCTAGCAGCTCCTTTTATCATGGAGATAAAATTCATATAACATAAATTCACCACTTTTAACCATTTTCAAGTATGCAATTCAGTGTTTTTTAGTATACTCAAAATGTTGTGCAACCACCATGACTACTTAATTCCAGAAGATTCTCACCACCCAAAGAGAAAGCTCGCGCCCATTAAGCAGTTACTCCTCATCTAGCAGCTCTTTTTGAATATGGTTTATTCAACTGGCTACAAATCTTAATTGCCTTACAATCTAGTCCACATTTGTCAAACCTGTCACTAATGTATCACAAGACACACTTGCAAATGCCTTACTGAAATCTAGACATTACTGTGTTTCTCTGATTCACCAATCTGGTGACGCTGTCGTCAAAGAGGAAATGATCTTAATGTGACAGAGCTTGTCTCAGAAAGCCCTGGTTGACTCCTAAGCATCACTTGTTTCCTAAGTGCTCATCTACTTGACAATATGCTAGGAATTCTGCCCCAGACTAATTCGTTAGACTAGAATTTATGATTATCTTCTTTTCCTTTTTAATAATTAGTACATTTGCCCTCCTCTACTTTTTTATTTATTTTGAGAGAGAGAGAAAGCTCAAATGCACACGCACACATGCACTCACGAGGGCGGGGCAGAGAGAGAGAGAGAGAGAGAGAGAAACCCAAGCAGGCCCTGTAATGTTTGCACAGGGCCCAACATGGGGCTTGAACCCACGAACCATGAGATCACGACCTGAACCAAAACCAATGATCAGATGCTCCATCAACTGAGCCACCCCAGGTGCCCCACCCTCCTCCACTTTTAAAAACCACACTCCAGTTCTGCACAATGCCTTAAAGATCACTGATGACAGTTTAGCAATTATACCTACCCAGTTAGTACAGTAATGGCTTCAATTTAAGCTCTCTAAGCTGAGAACATCAGAACTCAAAGAACAGAAAGAAACTACAGATAAAACATATAACAGTTGAGAACTAACCAGGAACATGTTCCAAATTGTCACTTGAAATAGTCCCTCAAATCCATTATTCTGACACAAAAACAGTGCTTCCCAAACCAGTGTACTCGGGAACACTAGTTCTAAGCAAGAAAGTCTGTGAGAAGCGTCTGAGAGGAAACGAGGGGTGAGAAATCCTGCTTACGCTATCTTCTCCCTTTGAGATTCGGAACTTACAACCCACGATGAAAAGCCTATATAGTCAAATAGGCTATCTAGTCAGTCAAATCTAGTCAGCCGCACAGTTTCCAAATCCCAAACTGTATTCTCCTTTAACACAAAGAATAAACTGCGTTACTTTGGCAAGCTGATTCATCTCATCAGAGTCTGTATGGCAAAGCTGTTAATCCAAAACCTGTTTTCTCAATGCCAACTTCATTACACACTGATTAGTCGTTTTTTATGGCACAATACAACCTGCTTCAAAGTACTCTGGAAAATTCTAGGCAGTTTCTCTAAAATGGTATTTTTATGTTTCAAAAATCTCAACAGTTGGAAGAGCCTGGGTGGCTCCTTCGGTTAAGCATCCGACTTCGGCTCAGGTCATGATCTCCCAGTTCATGAGTTCGAGCCCCACATCGGGCTTTCTACTGTCAGCACACAGCCTACACTGGATCCTCTGTCTCCTCTCTCTGCTCCTTACCCACCTGTGCTGTCTCTCAAAAAATAAACATTTTTGGGGCGCCTGGGTGGTTCGGTCGGTTAAGCGTCCGACTTCGGCTCAGGTCACGATCTCGCGGTCCGTGAGTTCGAGCCCCACGTCGGGCTCTGGGCTGACAGCTCAGAGACTGGAGCCTGTTTCAGATTCTGTGTCTCCCTCTCTCTCTGACCCTCCCCTGTTCATGCTCTGTCTCTCTCTGTCTCAAAAATAAATAAACGTTAAAAAAAAATTTTTTTTTAATAAAATAAACATTTTTTTAAAATCTCAAAAAATTTTAAAATAAATAAATAAGTCTCAACAGCTGAACCTGCCTTGCTCTGAAAAAAAATTAAGATCTCAATTCAAAGACTAGACAGCAAGGCAAACTACACAGAACATCTCATCAGAGAGTCATTGTTGATGCTCAATATGTATTATCCAAACATCTAGAGAAAATAAGTAAATAAAGCAGGATCTCTACTTTAGTCCTCATACCAAAAAAATTCAAAATGGATCAAGGGGTTACATGTTAAAACTCTTTACATCCTAAAAATACTAGAAGAAAACACAGAGGAATGTTTTTGTATGGTACTGGTATAAATGACTCTAAAAAAGACATAAAGCCTAAAATCTAAAAAGAAAAAAAATTTATAAAATCAAACATGTTTTAAAATTCTAAATTGTTAAAAATAATAATGAAATGAAATTCTAAATTATTTTAAAAACCTTAAAGTCAAACTTAAAGGACAAACTGGATTCTTTTCAGCACATGTGGCATCCAAAGCACCAATCCCCTCAATATATAAACAGCTCTTACAAAACAGTAAGAAAAAACTCAACAGAAAAATTAGCAAAGGATTCTACCAAAACAGTTGGCAGAAAAGGAAATACAAATGGCTCTTAAACAAAGATCCTCAGGAAACCTGGCTGCCTCTGTCAGTAGAGCATGCAACTCTTGATCTCAGGGTAGTAAGTTCAAGTCCTACACTGGGTGTGGAGCTTACTTAAAAAAATAAATTTAAAAAAAAAGTTAAATTAACAAAAAAGATGTTCAGCTTCACTCAGAATTAGATAATCTGAAAATGAAACTACAATGAAATACCATTTTCACCTATGAAATTCTCAAATATTAAAAAAACTGTAATACTGCAGGTTGATGAAATTATGGGTAAAACAGCCCTCTTATACATTACGGATGGTACAACTTCCAGACCAAATTGACAATATTTATCAAAATTGGGGCACCTGAGTGGCTCAGTCGGTTAAGCATCCAACTTCAGCTTAGGTCAAGATCTCACAGTCTGTGAGTTCGAGCCCTCCGTCAGACTCTGTGCTGTCAGCTCAGAGCCTGGAACCTGCTTTAGATTCTGTGTCTCCCTCTCTCTCTACCCCTCACTGGCTCACATTCTGTCTCTCAAAAATAATTTTTTTTTAAATTAAAAAAAAAAAAAACCTAAATGTACACATTCCCTTTGACTTAGAAATCCCACTTTTAGAAATTTATCCTACAATACCCCCAAAGTGTGAGATGACATACATACAAAGTTGCTAACTACAACACTAGAATAGCAAAAGGTGGGGTAAAATATGCACTGGTAGGTTCAATCTATACATTGAAAAAGTATGCAACTGTGAAGACAAAAATGAGGTACTCTGATGTATTCACGTGGAGTAAGTTATGAGATGGAAAGCAGAATATGACAAGGAAATAAGTGACTAGGATTTATATGCATTGAATAATGAAAGACACATATTCATAACTGTGGTTCCAACTGGGGAAAAACGAAATGGCTGGGACACAGACTTTTTTTTCACTATATATCCTAGCATAGCCTCTAAGTATCATGTTCGTGTATTATCTATTTTTTTTAATGATTAAGAATAAAATTTTAATTAAAAAAACTAAAATCTGCCTAAGAATATTTTTGTGGGACTTCTCAAGTTTTTAAAGGAAATCCCCAAAGTCAAACCACTGCTGGGCACCACCTTTTCAATCAATGATTAAGAAGCATTGTCCAAACTAATGACATAACAGTATGCCTTCAGAGCAGAAAAACATTTTGTTACAATAGTCCTGGCAAGTAGTAAGTAACTTTTGTTTCCTTTTAGCTTATCTAGAGGTCATCTGATATGTATGTGTTATTTGTAATGAAATGATCTGCTCTACTGTGAGGCTTTTTGTATTTAAATTTTATTTTTATATCATTTTTCTATCTTCAATAATCACAGGTTTTTTCCTCCTTCTTTTCAATTTTTCCTCTTCTAATTTTGTCTCATTCCCTCCTTTGTACTTTAGTTCCTTCTGCTTCAGTTTGTAGGAACACTAACCCTATTCAAGAAAATATCTTGGGGATCCTAGGTGGCTCAGTCGGTTGAGTGTCGACTCTTGGTTTCAGCTCGGGTCATGATCTTACGGTTCGTGGATTTGAGCTCCACATTGGGCTCTGTGCTGACTGCATGGAGCCTGCTTGGGATTCTCTATCTCCTTCTCTCTCTGCCCCTCCCCAACCAAGCCTCCCTCCCCCTGTCAAAAATAAATAATTTTTAAACTATATACCTTGTTTTTTATGTTGCAGATTAATAATCCCTAGAAACAGGTGGATAATTTCTACCTTATGGATAGTACCTATCACAATAATAGTTACTTCCCTTCTACTATAAAAGTCTCACAATTTTTCCTAAAGCCAGAGTCCTCTTAGTTCCCAAACATCTGCCCCAACAGAAGCCAAGCCCTGGGCTGGCAGCTGCCTCTCCAATGCTCCTTCTGCTTTTCGTTATGATTTCCAATGAGTCAACAGGAAGGTATTCTGAGTAAAGAAGAAATAGAGGCCTTTAGACAGGACTTTCCTCCACCCACAACACCAAAAAATACAGTTCTTGCCAAACGATCCGAGGCAATTTCCAACCCAATTTGCCACTCCTGTCTGCATGAGGTCATTATGTAAAAAACAAGCAACTGGGAAGAAGACATGCCTTTCTAGGCGGAATCACAAGCAAATCCCAGGTTATGAACATGAAAGCCAAACCAGAACTCTCTGGCCTCCCCAAAGTCACCGTATTCAACTACATCACCTCTGCTGCAACCGCTCCCCCTTCCAAGGAAATCATCTTACCGAGCGAGAGTTAGGTCAAAAAAGTTAAACATACACATTTATCACAGATACCTATAAAAATCACTTAGCTAAGATTTTACGTTTGCTATATTTAAGATTTTACTTCAAGTAATCTCTGCACCCACTGTGGGGCTCCAACCCACGACCCCAAATTCAAGAGTTGCACGCTCCACCGACTGAGCCAGCCAGGCACCCCTATGTTTACTACATTTCTTATTAGCATGAATAAATCTTTCACCAATCATTTAACAGCTACTTATGTACGTCCATCACTATCTTTAGCTCTTCAGTAAGTAAAACAAATATAAAACAAAGTAAAAAAAATTTAAAAAAAGAGTCCAACACTAGTTAGACACAAAGCTACGGGACAAATCAGAGAACGGTCCTCACACAGTCAGAGTGGCAGGCAAAAGACTCTGCAGTAAGTGGGCAGGCTTGCCCATCAGACAGGTAGGCAATTAACACCTGTGGGAACCAGCAGATTTAATGGTGGACTTCAATGTCGCCCCTTCCGTGCCTATAGAGGTCAACAGCACTAGTGTCAAGTTGGGCTTGAACCCCACAGATAGTCACGAGGCCAGCAGACAAGCGATACTAATTCATTTTTTCCCCTCTTCAAAATAAAAATAATGCCCATCTCGCAGTAATGTTGTGTGTAAAGTACTTAATTACAGGCAGTTACTGCCGCTGTCATTATTTTTAGAAGCAGTGGTACTGCGGCAGCAAACTTGCCAGGTCTGGGCACTTGCCAGAACTGAAATCCGGCTCTGCCACTCACTAGACGGGCAAGTCAGCCTCTCCAAGCTTTGCTTTCTTTTCTGTTAAATGCAGATAAGAATAAGCACCTCTTTAAGAAGAGCTAATCATACGAATCAGCTAATCAGCTAATGCATACCAAGTGCTTAGCACAGCGACTCTCATATAAGTGCTCAATACACGGTACTGATAATGACGGTGAAGAGGCAGAGGAACATGATGATCTCGGGGCAGACAGAACAATGTTCTTCATCTTTTTTTTTTTTTAATGTTTATTTACTTATTTTGAGAGAAGAGAGACAGAGCTCGGACAGGGGAGGGACAGAGAGAGGCAGAGAATCCCAAGCAGGCACTGCACTGTCAGTGCAGAGTCCGACGTGGGGCTCGACCAAAGGAGCCACAAAATTGTGACCTGAGCGGAGATCAAGAGTTGGGGGTCTAACTGAATAAGCCACTCAGATGCCCCAGACAGAAAATATTTTATATCATGATGTCCTGGCAAATTGCAGGCTTGAGTTTTGGGTTGGTTTTGCTTTTTGGGTTTTTTTTTTGGGGGGGGAGAGGGGGGTGTTTCCCTTTAACCGTTGTAACCCTATTTGAAGTATTTGAAGTATTGAGATTTCTATAATAAAATGCCTTATTGGAAAATAACAATTCTTCCCAACATAAAATTTTAAGAAAAAATTTCAAAACAACATTCAAGCTTAAGCAAGCAAACTTTCTCTTCAAAATAAAACATTAACCAGATCTTTCATTTATATGTTTAAGATTTTTGATTCATGTTCTGTCAAAGCACAGGGATCAATCGGAATAGCAGGAGTTCATCTCGAAGAAAAACCAAGCGGCACAGTCCTGACTGGGTCAGGTGGGACACAGAACTTGTGCACTCGAGTGTCACTTTACTCAGTTTGCTCAAAGATATGGTCTCTAAGCAACCAGGTCCCAAATTTTAAACAAACAGTCCCGGTCATATGAATCACTTCCGAATGGTCTCACTTTGCCTACCAGCACTTTCTTACACAAATACTTCCTGCGAGGGGTTTATTTAGCAGTCTCAATTGGAAATAACCAGAAGCCATCAAATACCGCATGGCTTAAAAATGTTCAGAATAGGTCCTGCTACCAACAGATATCCCCAAATCGCTAAACTGTGAAGCAGAAGAAATTCTGCAGAAATCAGAGATGGGTCATCATGCAAAGCCAGAAAATTAAATTCCTAGAACATGCCAACTTAGGTCCCCAAATACATTTTTACTATTCTTTCATTGGGAACATTAAGATATACAAACACGATTGTTACTCTGACTCTAAGACTAGAAGAAATAAATGCCAAATTCAGTCAAATAAATAGCCCACTTAGCCCAATTAGACTTTCCCAATCTTGATGGGGGGGGCAATCTATACAGTTAGCCGGCCTCTTAACACTGGTTTCCTGTGGTCACACCCACTCTGAGACTTACTGAAAATAAGGGGAACTGGTAAAGTATTCAACCCAACTCTTGGCTCCAACCTCCTTTTTTCCACCTGAAAAGAATGCTATATGTGTCACACTATTCTCCATGAACTAGAGACCATTAAATCTATTAACAAGAATAGAGAGGGAAAAGGAGTGAACAGTCCAAAATGAAAACTGGAATAAGACAAAGAAACTACCATTAACAGAACCAAAGGGGAAAAAACCAAGACAGTAGAAAAATCCAGTAAATCAAAAGATAGATGTGGGACACATATCTAGTCCTGATTTAACATAAACAGACAAAATGTAGAATAGCCATAAAACAAACTACAGAGATCTAACCTACCAACAGGTACCCCAAGACGGAACTAATGAGTCAGAACTAATTATTAGAGGTACAACTCCTTAGAGCTAAAACAAACACAACACAAAACAAAAACAAACAAACCAGAAAGATAATATAAATCAAGAGTCTCCACATTACAGGCAAAATTACTAAGCTAACATCAACTCTAATATATAACTCAAGGAAACTTTAAGAAAGAAGAACTCTACAAGTTTCAAATCATGGAAAATCGTGAGGCAAAAACAAAACAGAAAAAAGTCATTTGTCATGGAGCTAAAATCAAGCCAGCTTTAGAGGTTTCTAAGTTCTACACATTTTCTCAAGAAAAATGAAATATAGTTTACCATAAAAGAAGAGTGTAGAAATAGAACTGTACTTAATTTAATATTTGACAAAGTAGACATTGATTGCTAACAGGTTGTAAAAAAATTATTTTTAGGTGACAGAATAATTTAGGGGCTCCTGGGTGACTCAGTTGGTTAAGCACCCAGCTTCAGCTCAGGTCATGATCTCGAGGTTTGTGGGTTCCAGCCCCTCATGGGGCTCTGTGCTAACAGCTGGGAGCCTGAAGCCTGCTTCAGATTCTGTATCTCCCCTCTCTCTCTGCTCCTCCCTCGCCTGTGTGAGCTCGTGCTCTCTCTCGTTCTCAAAAATAAGTACTTTTTGGGGCGCCTGGGTGGCTCAGTCGGTTAAGCGTCCGACTTCGGCTCAGGTCACAACCTCATGGTTTGTGGGTTGGAGCCCCATGTCGGGCTCTGTGCTGACAGCTAGGAGCCTGGAGCCTGCTTCGGATTCTGTGTCTCCCTCTCTCTCTGACCTTCCCCATTCATGCTGTGTCTCAAAAATAAATAAACATTTAAAAAAATTTTTTTAATAAAAAAAAGATAAGTATTTTTTAAAAAGGCAACAAGAGGGATTTTTTTTTAAATGACAGAATAATTTGCATAAAATTTATTTATTTTGAGTGTGAGGGTGTGAGCAGGGGAAGGGCAGAGAGAGAGCGGCAGAGAGAGAGGGGGAGAGAGGGAGGGAGGGAGGGAGGGAGGGAGGGAGGGAGGGAGGGAGAGAGGGAGAGAGAGAGAGAGAGAGAGGGAGAGAGAGAGAATCCCAAGCAGACTCGTGCTATCAGCACAGAGCCCAATGAGGGGCCCAATTTCACAAGCCCATGACCCATCAGATCATGAGCCTAAATCAAGAGTCAGATGCTTAACCGACTGAGCCATCCAGGCACCCCTAAAATGACAGAATAATTTACAAACACCATGAGATTTAAAGACTTAGATTCCTAACAAAAATTAAGCATTAAATTGAAAAAAGCTAACAATATAAGACTTCACATTTTAGCAAGGCTTTGGAGAATTTGAACTATGGCTTTGAATTGATCAAAGAAATTGCAAAGAGAAAGATTAACATTTGAATTGCATAAAATTGAAAACTTCTGTACAGGGGCACCTGGCTGGCTCAGTCAGTATTGTGCGTGACTCTTGATCTCATGGTTGTAGATTTGAGCCCCACGTTGAATGTGGAGATTACTTAAAAATAAAATCTTAAAGAAATTTAACAAAATGAAAAAATAAAACTTCTGTACAGTGAAAAACCAAAATGGCAAATCAAGAGAAAATATTGGTAGCAAATACAACAGGAGGTTGACCATATTATAAGAGAGCTTATGAAAGTTAACATCATGACTCTATTAGACAACCTCATCCACAATGTGAATAAAATAAAAAAAAAATTTTTTTTAACGTTTATTTATTTTTGAGACAGAGAGAGACAGAGCATGAACAGGGGAGGGTCAGAGAAAGAGGGAGACACAGAATCTGAAACAGGCTCCAGGCTCTGAGCGGTCAGCACAGAGCCCGATGCGGGGCTCGAACTCACGGACTGTGAGATCGTGACCTGAGCCGAAGTCGGCCGCTTAACCGACTGAGCCACCCAGGCGCCCCAAAATAAAATTGATAAACAAGTACATGGGAAAAATGTTTAAACTTTCCAGCAATCAAAGCAATATCATTTTAAACTGGAATAAGTCTAAATAAATTATGGATGTTATGTAACCACTGAAAATAGTAATTAAGACAACGATATAGCAATTAAAAGATCTAAATTTGTGAATACAACTATCTAAAAATTATCTACAACTTTTCCTTTTACTCAGGCCCTTTCTTTTTTCTTTATTATAAAATTCATGATCATTGTAAAAAGCATTTTAAATCTACCGAAGAGCACTAAAATAAAAAGGAAACGTCTTGGGGTGCCTGGGTGGCTTAGTCAGTTAAGTGTCTCTTGGTTTTGGCTCAGGTCATGATCTCACCATTGGTGGGTTCGAGCCCCGAGTTCAAGCCCGCTCTTCCTCCCTCTCTCTCAAATAAATAAACATTTAATGCAAAAAAAAAAAAAAAAAAAGAAAAGAAAAAGTCTTCTCACACCCCCCACCCCGACTCCCTAGACGTATCTTCTTATTTGAGTTTCCTGTGAAACACAAGCTTAAATCTGAAGTGAAAAAACTAAGGCCACAAACCTTTAGGACTTTGAAAGTGCCCAGAAAATTCTCCAGAAAAGTTTACTAATGCCTCATCACCTTTATGTTAAATCTGCTTTTGCCCCAAGGGCCAGGATAAAGAATACATTTACCCAGTGCCCACTGCATTTCAGCCACTATGCCAGGCACTTAGCCCTCACAGCACCTCCAGAAGATGCGGAGTATCTCCATTCTGCAAAGCACAGATTTAGGCTCACTCCCTCAAGTTAAACAACTTGCTAAACCCGAATCAGAAATCACACCTGCCAAAACTGAAAATCCTCACTCTTTTCACTTCGCATATCCCACTTCGCATATCCCAACAGCCAAGTTTTTTAAAACATTTCAGGTTTGTTTATTTTTTTTAATGTTTATTTTTGAGAGAGAGAGAGAGAGAGAGAGAGAGAGACAGAGTGTTAGTGGGGGAGGGGCAGAGAGAGAGGAGACACAGAATCTGAAACAGGCTCCAGGCTCTGAGCTGTCAGCACAGAGCCCATCACGGGGCTTGAACTCACAAACCATGAGATCATGACCTGAGCTGAAGTCTGGACACTTAACAGACTGAGCCACCCAGGTGCCCCAAATGTTTCAGGTTTTTTAAATGTCTGTTTTAATTAATTATAAGTATTATGAGATTACTCATAATACTTATAATTACTCAGTATTATGAGTAGTATGACTTTTCTTAGTACCAACGATAGCTGACTGCCTAATACATACCAGATTACTCTCCATATTTCTTCACTGTAAATTTTGCTGAGTGTCTCAGCTACACCATAGGGTAAAAAGCAGTAAAACGCTTTTCTGACCACAGTAGGAACTAATCCTTCCGTTTGTGCAAAAGGCACTCTTAGCTTGAACAACTTTAATAAAGGCACTTTTAAATGCAACCAACTTCTTACCTCTGAGTCTATCCAAGGCAGGTGCACCAAGGTAAGTTTCAGAAAATAGAAGTGAGGTTTTCCATCTGTATCATCATTTTCAGAGTTAAGACTAAATCCCACCCCATACTTCACCTTGCTAATTATGAATACATGAATGTACCCGGCTTGTAGTCCCAATGTGCCATTAAGTAGCTATATCTATGTGACCCTCTGACTCACACAGGGTCTCATGAGGCAATTTAGTTTTCTCATCTGTAAAAGGAAAACATAGGTCAACCTCCTAAAAAATGAAGGGATATTCCTCCATTTGAGAATTGTAGAGGCTGATGGGTAAGGTATTGTTCTTCTGAATCCCCTCACCTACCCTTTTTTTTTTTTTCTTGCCTAATCTTAAATATCCTTAACTTGCTTTCATGATCATGGTGTGCCAGCCTGGATATATCCAGATGTTACCGAATTCTGCTCCCATGTAGAGATCTAAAGAGCCCATCCTAGAAAATGTTCAATGCCAACAACAAAGTCATATGCACAAAAGAGAATCTGTTCTCAAGAACTGCTTTTTTTCCAAGACACTGTTTCAATTCCCCTAAATTACAGAAGGAAGAGTGCCTGTTTAGTGCCATGCTCTTGTTAACAATGCGAAGTCTCTGCCAGTCTCCAACCAGCCAGAGCCCTGCTTTCCCTTCTACACGGGGCTGGGGGTGTGCTGGGGGGGGGGGGGTATGCCCTGCCCCTTCAGGTAGCGTATGGACACAGCAAGAGAAAGGTGGCCCATGACAGGTCTTGAAAGGGCATTACAGCAAGCCTCTGAAAGAAGGGACCCTTAACCTTCAACCCCAAAGAGTGCTGGGATTAACTTTCTTCCTGTGACCTTTAAACTAACTGAATTTTCTCCTGTTTCCATTTATACATTCTCCTCACTGCAGACTACGCGTCCTGCCCGGCCTGATATGTTCTCTTCCTGGGTCTGTTCACGTGAACATTCTGATCCTTCTCTGTATCACTTTCTCCTCTCCAAGACCTGAGCGCCTAGTGTAGCTCACATGTTTACACTTCGCCTCTCTCAACTAAGTGAAAATGCTAGTCGTCTCTACCATACAGCTATTCCACAGACCAAACAAATGTGAAGACAATCAGAACAGGCAAAAAGATCAAAATAAACCCACATTTTGGGGTGCCTGGGTGGCTCAGTCGGTTAAGCGTCCGACTTCAGCTCGGGTCACGATCTCACGGTCCGTGAGTTCGAGCCCCGCGTTAGGCTCTGGGCTGATGGCTCAGAGCCTGGAGCCTGCTTCCCATTCCGTGTCTCCCTCTCTCTCTGCCCCTCCCCTGCTCATGCTCTGTCTCTCTCTGTCTCAAAAATAAATAAAAACATCAAAACTTTTTTAAAAAATAAAAATTAAAAAATAAACCCACATTTCAAGTCCTTGGTCTGCTCTGCAGCTCGTAACAAAAAGCCCTGAATCCTCAGATATTTCCTTAAAATAGTGACTTAATTTCCATATTAAAGCTACTCTCCAAAAAATAGGGGAAAGCAGAATCTATTTTCTTATTCCCAATCACTCTAGGTGCACACTTTCACGGAATCACTCCTAAATCTTCCCACTCAACCTTTCAGGGAAACATGAACCCACAGCACACCCTCATTTCTCTACAAACACCCCTGCACTCACTGTCTCCACACACCGTCTTCACCCTCTCTACACAATCTCCTCTTCCCAGGGAAGAGCTCTGTTACAGGTACGGGAGAAAATGGAGAGCCCTGGGATACACAATGGAGCCACTGTACTCCAAGGTGGAGCTTCCAGGGGGAGGAGTAGCAGTACTAGAAATAGAATCGAAGGGGGAAACCTTTTCTCTCCTGGATCTCTCTGACCTTTCTTCCTGGACTTGGAAGGGGTGTAAATTCCAGACCCTGGGGCTCCTCCAACTCGGGAGGGGTGGAGGTGATGAAGGAAACAGGATGGGGGCCGATCCAAAAAGGCAAACTGGGCTTGCGCTAGAGGGGAAAGTGGGGCGCCAACAGCACACGGGGACAGCCCGGCTCACCAGGGTAGAAAACACAACGGGAGCTAAAGCCCCAGCTACGACGGGAGAGCATGTGATCTGTCCGTGGTTTACCTCAAACGCTTTTTGAGGGTGGCAGCAGCCGCTTCATACGGCCAGTAGGGATCCCAGTCTTCTATTCTCTGCAGGGCACCCCAGGCTTCTTCCTAGCCCCCTCTGGTAGTAAAATCTAAATACACGCTCCCAACTTGATTTTCTACTCAAAGCTTTCAACAACAACCACCACCGCATCCTGGGATTGCCTCCCTACAATAAATCAGGCACTTTTCCACGATGCCAGGCCAAAAGGACAATACGCCACTATTATACCCTCCCTTATAACCCAAAGCATAAAAAATAACGAGTATCACCAATGCCTCACTTCCTCGGTCACTTCCTAAGTATGCAAAAGTAGCCAACTAAAAAACACTGCAGGTGATCATGGATGTTAAAGGAAATGGGCTACTTTTCTATTCTGGAAAAAACACCTCAGAGGGACACCTGAGTGGCTCAGTCGGTTAAACGTCCGACTCTGGATCTCAGGGTTGAGGGAAAACTCCCAACAGAAAAGAACGGCCCTAGAGCAGATGGAAATGAGCAGACAGAATACGCAAAGAAGGAAATGTGATAGAAAGCACCATTCTCGTCAGGCTATCATAACGCAGAGCTCTAAAACTATTTTAAATCTTGCTTCTCAACTAAGGGGGAGCCTATCAGAACCACCAGAACCATTTTTTTTTTTAATTTTTTTTTTTAACGTTTATTTATTTTTGAGACAGAGAGAGACAGAGCATGAACAGGGGAGGGGCAGAGAGAGAGGGAGACACAGAATCAGAAGCAGGCTCCAGGCTCCGAGCCGTCAGCCCAGAGCCCGACACAGGGCTCGAACTCACGGACCGTGAGATCGTGACCTGGCTGAAGTCGGACGCTTAACCGACTGAGCCACCCAGGCGCCCCCAGAACCATTTAAAATATATAGGTATAGGGGCGCCTGGTGGCTCGGTCGGTTGAGTGTCCGACTCTTGATTTTGGCTCAGGTCATGATCTCGCAGTTCATGGGTTCGAGCCCTGCATCAGGCTCTGTGCTATCAGTGCAGAGCCTGCTTGGGATTCTTTCTCTCCCTCTCTCTCTGCCCCCACCCCACGCTCACTGCTCGCTCTCTCTCTCAAAAAATAAATAAACTTAAATAAGATATACAGGTATCTGGACCTTCCAGACCTACAGAATCACAGTCTCTATGGTAAGGCCGAGATATCTGTATTTTTAAGTTCCCCGGGTGACCTAATGCACACACTTGGTTGAGAACCACTGTACGACTGACTTTCAAAAAACTAATCTTCAGTCAAGAAAACTACAAGTAGACCATGCAGACTCAGGCTTCAGCTTCCTCACTGACATGAAATGGTTAAAGTGGAAGAGGCGTTGAACTAGAGTAGCGGTGGCAAGGGAGTGGTAGCCAAGACGCTCTGTAAAAAGGGAATTTTACTGTGGAAACCCAAGTTTAAAACAAAAGCAGAACTGCCTCGGATGGAGGAAGGAAGGGAGTTGGGGTTCTTCCCTCTCATCCCCAGGTCACCGCAACAGAGACACAGGATGGCCTCTCATTCCAGCTGCGGCTTTCAAATTCTTTGACTTTCCAAAACTAGATCTAGTCCACAGTTTAAGTAACAGGGACCTAATCTTTTTTTTCCATGGGGCCCTTACACACTTCATATGAGAAACATCCCCTTTTCTTTTTTTTTTAAGTTTATTTATTTTGAGAGAGAGAGAGCAAGCGAGCAAGCAGGGCAGGGGCAGAGAGGATCTCAAGGAGCCTCCACGCTCAGCTTAGAGCTGATGTGGGGCTCTATCTCGGGACCGAGATCATGACCTGAGCCAAAATCAAGAGTGGGTCCTTTAACCGACTGAGCCACCGGACGCCCCTCCTCTTTTCTAATCACATATTCACTTCCTGCTGTCTAACCTTCTATTTAGAAAAACAAGTGTTATTATCATTCTCCCCACCTAAATCACCACTAACCGCCCCCCTGTACCCAGTCTAAGGGAAGAGGTTTAAGCTCAGCAAAGAAGCCTGGATTCAAGACATCAGAATGCTGTTAGAGTCCCAGGGACGGAAGAAGGAAAACAGAACCAGGGAGGGGCACAAAAGGGACCATGTCTTTCGAGAGGAAAAGGAAAAGAGCTGAAAGGCTAACACTTGTAACTTCAGGAACACATGGATGTTTGTTGTATTGTTCTCTGGACTTTCCTAAAAGTGTTTTAAGAGCCTCAGAATTAACAAAACAAAAATACTCTTGTTTATTAACACTACTGAAACATCCTTGATTTTCACTGGACTTTGATCACAAATACCTTTCATTACCCCATGCTGGCCTTTTCCACCAAAGCTCACACGTAGGAAACAAGATCTGTAATTATATCTACCTGCCCTGGGGCCTTGCAAAGGAATACCAGCACCAAAACAAAACTGAACCACTGATAGCAAATAGACACTCTAAGAGTAAGACCACCAGGTGTCCCAGCATCTGAAAACGGAAAACCGCCCTTGTACGTTCACTTCCCAAAAAATGCAGAGGATGGTGACTCCGGTAAACTTTGAATACTGCCAAACCGGTGGACCTTTCCCCAGAGTCCTACCAAGAGGAAAATGAATCCAATTCATATATAAATCAAAACCAGTGAAACACCAGGCTAAGAACTTTAAACTTCAAAAAATGCTATTTCAAAAAAAACCAAAATGCTATTTCTGGGCCGCCTGGCTGGCTCAATCATAAAGCCTGTGATTCTTGGGGCGCCTGGGTGGCACAGTCGGTTAAGCGTCCGACTTCAGCCAGGTCACGATCTCGCGGTCCGTGAGTTCGAGCCCCGCGTCAGGCTCTGGGCTGATGGCTCGGAGCCTGGAGCCTGTTTCCGATTCTGTGTCTCCCTCTCTCTCTGCCCCTCCCCCGTTCATGCTCTGTCTCTCTCTGTCCCAAAAATAAATAAAAAACGTTGAAAAAAAAAAAAATTTTAATAAAGCCTGTGATTCTTGATCTCAGGGTCCTGAGTTCAAGCCCCGTGTTGGGTATGGAGCCTACTTAAAAAGACACACGCAAAAGAAAAGTTTGGGGAAAAAACCCCCACAAACTGCTATTCTCCCCTACAGCTCGTAGTGCCCCAAAACATGCACGATACGCATAAAACCAAACACAGATCTGGGAATCTTTCAGAATACATAAGCGCCCATCAGAGTTTCACGATAAGCTGCTATCAAGGCCACTTGTTCCCGCGAATAAATACCCTACCTATACTTATTCCTTCAAACTACCAGCCTCCGACAGTCACACCTAGGACATATTCAAAGAGATCTTTATCTGTGTTCACATCACAACAGCTCCCTTCTCTGCAGCCGGCCAATCCTTACCTCTTTGCTTCTTCCAAATGACAAAGGTACTCATAAGCCACATTCTGACGTCTCCTTTCGTCCATCTCCTCTGCAGTGAGTCTCTCATTATCCAGGACAGCTAAAACATGAAAGGAAGAATGTAAACACAAGAATCTGTAACCCTTCTGACAGATAAAAGAAAGCCACGGCATCAAATTCCTGTTAGTCACCTGGCAGGTCAGGGTAACCTGTGGACGTGTGGATGGCCAGATGCACTACGAGGACTTTCCTAAAACAGGAACTAGGGGGTTTCAACTACATTCGTCTTACCCTTTTGTTAAAAGTGTCATCATACAGACTTGTACGAAATTTTAGTACAAGTTTGTTGTCACTTGACAAATACTGAGTTGAGATTTTGGCCCAACTCTGTTCTGGTCTATCTACCAGACTCTCTCCCAATACAGAGCTGAGAGTGTTGTTTTCCCCTTGTTTATTAATAACCCAAGGCAGCAGTCATTGAGAACTAAGTGGCGGTAATTATGTGCAACGCCTTACATGCATTCTCTCACGGAAGTCCCACAACAATGCTCTGATTATCACTCCCATTTTACAGATGAGGAAACTGAGGCCGGGTGCTCTTAGCTCTACCGCTAATAAGCGGTTGCCGGGCCTGGATTCCAACCCAGGCAGTCTGTCTCAAATCTGCCAACTTCATGGGCACCCGGGGTATGGCATCGACTCCTGACTCCTTGGGATGGCATTCAAGGCCTTTTCCAATTTGGCCCCAACTACTTCTGGAAACTCTTCTCCCTCTCCCCACCACTGTGTGCCCTACCCCGCTCGGCCCCCACCACTCCGGGCCCTTGGTGCTCTTTCCCCCAGCCTTGTCTCTGACCCCACGCTGCCCAACGTCACGCAGCATCCGCCAGAGCTCCGTTCACGTGTCACTACCTGCGTTCTTACTGCCTTCCCCCCACCCCTCCGCCACATCCACCTTCCTGCTTTTGCCCGGCTGGCTCAGCATCTTTTATCTTTCTTACACCTCGCTATCATTAGCTCGTACACCTGTCCTTCTCTGATTGAGACGCTCTTGGCAGGCAGGGCCTGCTCTTACTAATTTCACAAACGTGACACAATCCCTCACACATAACTGTTGAGTGAAATTATCCTAAAAGCGGACCATCACTCTCACAAGAGAAAAGAAAAACGAAATCTCAGGATTCCAAAGGACCCTCCTGCGGCCAGCGGTAGCTGGGCCGCCTACAAGCTCAGTGCCGTCCCCTGGACGGCTACAGAAAACGAGGTTCGGAAAAATGAGGAAGTCACAGGGGTTCTTTTTTTTCTTTTTTTCTTTCTTTTTTTTTTTTTTTTTTTTTTTTCCTCTCTCTGTTTTAATTTTTGAAAGCCTGACCAGGGAACGAAGCCCGAGCAAGGTGAAGTGGCCCGCCCCGGGCCGCACGTCTCCGCTGGCCCGGGGCCCCCCGCAGGTCCCGACCCTGGGTCCACGTCGCAGGCGGCACCCGGGGCAGCGCCTCCCCGCGAAGCGCGAGCGGAGCCCAGCGCTCCGGGACACGCCCTGCCCCGGCCTCCTGCCACCTCACCCTAGGCCGTCTCCCCCAAATCTCGGCGGCGCTGCGAGGCGGGAGGCTCTGGGTGGGGCCCCTCGCGTCGCGGCGCCCGGGCTCAGGCGAAGAGGGCCGCCTGCGTCCCCGCCGCCGCCGCCGCCGCCTCCGAGCCCAGGTCGCGCGCCTCGCCGCCCCTCCCGCCCGCCGCCCGGCCCGGCCGGCTCTTCCGGGTCCGCGCGGCCCGCAGCCGCCCTGCCGCGCCCGCCCGCCCGAGCCCCCCGGGAAAAAGGCGCCTCGGAGGCAGCGAGCCCGGCCCCGAAGCCCCCGCGCCGCAGAGCCCCGCACTCACAGCCATAGTGCGGCCGGACCACGCCCAGTCCGTCAACATCGTCCGTGGCGGACATGGCGGCCGAGCCCGGGTCTCTGCTGAGGAAGCGGTGAGACCTTGAAGGCGCGGCCGACGGCAGCTGCGGCTCCTGCAGAGTGCGCGGGCTGCCTTGCTCCCTGAGGCCCCGCCCCGCCCCGTCGGCCCCGCCCCACCGACCCCGCCCCTCCGGCCCCGCCCTGCCGCGCCTCGCCCTGCCGCGCCGAAGGCAGCTGGGGTGGGGGCGGGGCCCGAGCCGCTCAGCCCCGCCCAATTCCCCGCCCCTGACGGTAACGCCCTCTGGAGGCGGAAGGAAGGAGGCGGAGCCCACCCGTCCCCGGCGCTCGCGGTCCTCCTCGCTCCGCGGGAAAGGCGGCCCCCGCCCTGGAGCCCTGCCCTGCCGGCCGCCGCCCCACCGCACCTCGGGGACAGAGAACGCCGCCTAACCGAAACAGCATATTGTTCCTAAACTAGAAGAGGAGGTTGCGCAGAAGAAAAAGATATTCCAGAAGAAACAAAAGCTTATGGACCGGGATTAAATTCAGCGTTAAATAAAAGCACATAAAAGTTTAAAAAAAAAAAAAAGGCTTGAAATAAAAACCATGGCCCCTCCTCTTTTCCCCTGCCGGTGGAGCTAAACTCCTTTGCACCAAAGCGCTCCAGGAAGGCGTCCTTTGCAGTGACCCAAAGTGTTCTTGAACAGAAGCAGGACCCAAACTGCCATAAGGGAGGCACAGCCCTGCAGCCTGGCCTCAGTCTTCTCTCCAGATTCGCCCCTCGTCACCAGATTAGAACGGCTTAACACCCGCCCCCCCCCCCCACACACACACCGCGTACTTGAGAAGTGGATGCTAAAACAGGAGACTGTCCAAGCCTCCTTCTCTTAGTTTCCCCTGCCTCTGTTCTTCCTAAGTTCCTCTTTTCTCAGGGGATTCTTTGCCCTTTTTTAGGATGCCTCTTCCCCTTGCAGCTTGTGGCCTGCCCTTAAAATATTGGTATTCATTGGAATTCTGTTCTTAGCCTCTTCTGTTTTTTGCCCGCTCCTTCTGGGTTTTTTTCCCCCCCATTTTACGCACTCTTTCTGGGTATTTTTATTCTTACTCACCTTAAACTGCTGAAGAGCTTTAAATGTACATTTCCAGACCAGTCTCTGTAAAAGACCCGACTCAGTATTTTCAGTTGTGTAATGGACATGTTCCCCTGTGAATCCTGCAGACACTTCAAATTTAACGTGTTGAACACCTACTCTGTTCCTACGATAGTCTTTGTTAATAGAAGTGCTCTGTTGGCCATCAGGACACCCCAGCCTCCCTGCCTCACTCCACACATCCAGCCGGTGTTCTGAAGTGTCTTGCTTTTGTCTCTATCCCCATTGTGATTATACTGTTTAGATTGTCACCATCTCTGTTTTCTCTTCGGCCAACTCACTCCTCACTGTCACCAGCGTGTTCTTCCTAAAGTGCAAATGCCTTTGCATTCCTCCTTTTTACATTTTTCTCATTATTCCCTTCAGGATATGGTCCAAGTTCCTTAGCATGCCGAATAAGCCCCTTCATAACCTGACTCCAGGCTTTTTGGTCTAGCCTTTTTTCAACTATTTGCTCTTCCTTCAAAATATTAAAGCGAGGACCTTGGAAACCTAGAACAAAACACTTTCCATTAAAAAAAACAACCAAAGGGTGGTGCCTGGGTGGTTCAGTTGGTTGAGCGCTGGACTCTTGATTTTGGCTAGCGTCATGATCTCATGGGTTCTGGAGATGAGCCCAGCATCAGACTCTGCTCTGACAACGAGAAGCCTGCTTGGGATTCCCTCTCTCTCCCTCTCTCTCTCTCCTCCCCCCACCCCCACTCATGCTCTCTCTCTCTTTCAAAATAAACTTAAGAGAATAAATAAAAAATTAAAAAAACAGGCAAAGGTTTAATTATTACAAATTCAAAAGTTAGTTCTTTCTAAAATTGTCAAGTTCAGCTTACAAATTTTATTATTCTAAGCCTAGCATATTTTACCAATCACTTTTCAGAAACTGAATACTTTTTGGTCCCATTTACAAACTTAGTTAATTCAACATCTCCAATCATTTAAAATTATGTCTATAAACTTAATTTATTTGGTTTCCCACTTAATTTCTTCAGTTTTCTAACCTAGAAACTTTTCAAGGCTTAGCAATTCTTATAAATTAAATAAACTTACAAAAAATGAATCTAAATTTCTCTTAAATAGCCCAGTTCCATGTGCAAACTTAGTAAGATATCAACTCACAATCTTAAGTCTAAAACTAATCCAGTAGAGGGGCGCCTGGGTGGCGCAGTCGGTTAAGCGTCCGACTTCAGCCAGGTCACGATCTCGCGGTCTGTGAGTTCGAGCCCCGCGTCGGGCTCTGGGCTGATGGCTCGGAGCCTGGAGCCTGTTTCTGATTCTGTGTCTCCCTCTCTCTCTGCCCCTCCCCCGTTCATGCTCTGTCTCTCTCTGTCCCAAAAATAAAAATAAAAAACATTGAAAAAAAAATTAAAAAAAAAAACTAATCCAGTAGACATATAAGACTGTCACTTGAATAAGCCAAATTTTCTTAAACATTGCAAGTGCATAAAATGTGAAATATGCACATATTTCTTCTTTAATGTTTACTTTTTTTGAGAGAGAGAGAGAAAGAGCGTGAGATGGAGAGAGACAGAGAGAAAGGGAGACAGTATCTGAAGCAGGCTCCAGGCTCTGAGCTGTCAGCACAGAACCTGATGCAGGGCTTGAACTCACGAATTGTGAGATCATGATTTGAGCTGAAGTCAGACACTCAACCGACTAAGACACCCACGTGCCCCTGCACATATTTCTTCTTAACCCTAACATATTAGTCCCATAGTTTTTACCCCATTAAGCTTTTCTGTACTAATTTTAAAGTGTCTCTGAGTTGAAAGGTACATAGCTGCTAAGAAAGTTTCCAACCTAGTTAAGATTACTTTTTAAATTTATTTTATTTTATTTTATTTTTGAGAGAGAGAGAGAAAGAGAGAGAGAGAGAATGAGCAGAGGAGGGGTAGAGAAAGATAATCCCAAGCAGACTCCACTGTGAGCACAGAGCCTGACATGGGGCTTGAACTCACAAACCTTAGATCATGACCTGAGCCAAAATCAAGTGTTGGACACTTAATCAGCTGAGTCACCCAGGCACCCCTATTTTATTTTATTATAGAGAAAGAGTGCACCACCCAGGCCTGCAAGCAAGGGAGGGGAAGAGAGAGAGAGAGAGAGAGAGAGAGAGAGAGAGAATCCCAAGCAGGCTCCCCACCCAGCTCAGAGCCCCTCGAGGGGCCGGATCCCACAACCGTAGGATCACGACCTGAGCCGAAATCAAGAGTTGGTTGCTCAACCGACTGAGCCACCCCAGGAGCCCCAAGATTACTTTTGATCAGAGATTTCCATTAGATATAACTCCTGGAGCTTCAGACTTTCAGGACCATTTTTCTCATTGTGCCAACTGTCACTTTGAGCTGTTTTCTATATTATGTCATAGATTTGAAAACTTGTTATCTATTCCTCTGACTACCCTTAGAAATCAGCAAGTCCTATCCAGTTTACCTTTTGATTTTATTTTCTATGTCTTGGCTTTTAAAACACTTACCTATGTTTTCATTTTAATTCTAAAGACCTTTGGAATGGATGGAATCCAAATACATAAATGTGTTTTATCTCTAATGATAAAATTATGAACCTAATACGCTCAGGCATTTTTTTTTTTTTTTAAGTAAGCTCTAGGTCCAGGTGGGGCTCGAATTCATGACCCAAAAAACTCTACCCACTGAGCCAACAAGACACCCCCTGTGAGTCCTTTCTTATTCCTAGAAACATGCAATTCTAACAGGTATTTAAATCAATCTCCCATTGAATTTCAGATATCTCACATAGCTTTATCTGATGTTCACAAATTAAGCCATTCTTCATAATTATACTAACTGAAAGCTACTGAGGCTTTACGAGACTAAGTGTTTTGTATTTATTTTCTTTTCTGAACTTCCTGATAATTCTACAAAGTAAGAACTCCTAGGGGTGCCAGCTGGCTCAGTCAGTAGAGTAGAACTTACTTTAAAAAAAAAAAAAGGAAGAAAGAAAGAAAAGGAAAGGAAAGAACTATTATTATCTCTAATTTACAGATGAGAAGTGGAGAACTAAGTAATTCAACTGAAGCCACGTAGTAAGAGGCAGAGCTGGAACTCAAACCCCAAGTCTAATGACAAAGCCCCCATGCCTGGTCAATAAACCTGAGATTCAGGGAAATGCACATGAAGACCATCCTTGGCCACTTAGTACTTCTCACCTATCAGAGTAGCAATATTTTGTTTGTTTTATTGATACTGTTGGCAAAAAGTGACAAAGCAACCACTCTCCTACACAGCTGCTTGGGCTGTAAATTGATACAATCTTTCTGAAGTCCAAATTGGCATTAGGCAGCTACCCTTCAACCAAGGAATTCCTCTCTTGAAATTTATCAAAATAAAACTATTTTCTTTCTTTCCTGCTCTTTTTAAGTAAACTCTGCCCCAATATGGGGCTGGTACTCACAACCCCAAGATCAAGAGTCACGTGCTCTACTGACTCAGCCAGCCAGGTGCCCCATAATGAAAATACTTTTAAGGTGCAAAAATTAGCAATAAATACGCTTATGGAAATATCTTAAATGCCCATCATTAGGCTTTGAAATCAGCAATGGCACCTCCACACAATGAAATGCTAGACACCCCTAACAGCGATAACTTGTGGTTCTGGTCACGTTTGACTGGCTACCAGGAATATATATATGGACTAGAACTGCAGCAAGAGAAAAACAGGACTCGTGGAAGGCTGAAGGCATGGCTCTGTTCCTCTGAGCATCTCTGCTTCTCTACAGGTCTGCTCTTACCACCCCCCCTCCTCTTTTTGACAACCAGCCTCCTCCATTCTAGTTTTTTCTGCTCCTTCACAACTATGACTTCTATTTATTTGGCTTCCCATGGCCTTAATTCAAAGCCATGACATCCTTACGGCATCAGCTCCTTTGAGGATAGTCTCAGTTGCCCAATTCCGTAACCCAGTGGCATGATTGGCCCAGCTCATCTTTCCACCTCCCAGGTATGCCTCTGATCGCCCACAGGGAGGCTGCCCTTCAATCACATGCCAATCCTTTGGTTCATTTAGCTGCGGTCGGGAGATACAGCCAAGTAAGGATAGAAAACTAAGAGCTGGACAATGTTTCCTTCAATGGGAGGCTGGCTAGGCAATGCTGTCAATCTTTGGGTGACTCGTATTTTTTTTAATTCTTCTTTTTTTTTTAATGTTTGTGTATTTTGGAGACAGAGAGTATGCGTGCCCACATGCTTTGGAGGGTCAGAGACAGAGGACAGAGAGAGAGACTATCCCAAGCAGGTTCAGCACTGTCAGCACAGAGCCTGATAACAGGGCTTGATCTCACGAACAGTGAGATCATGATCTGAAACAACATGGGGTCTGATGTTTGACCGACTGAGCCACCCAGGTGCCCCTGATGGTGGGTATTTCTAATATTTCTAATATGATGCCTAAATGAAAATAACAAATTGCAAACCAATAAATATATTATGATACCATTTTTGCTTTAGAAGCATAGAAATAAGAGCACCTGGGTGGCTCGGTTAAGTGTCTGACTTCAGCTCAGGTCATGATCTCACCATCAGTGAGTTCAAGCCCCACATTGGGCTCTGTGCTGACAGCTCAGAGCCTGGAACCTACTCCGGATTCTGTCTCCCTCTCTCTCTGCCCCTCCCTGCTCACACTCTGTCTCTCTCTCTCAAAGATAAATAAAACATTAAAATATTTTTTAAAAAGTATACAAATAAATACATATAGATGTGCATGTGAATAGAAAAAAAGAGCTTTGAAGCATACACATCAATATATTAACAGTAGTTTCCCCAGGTAGTGGAGTTACAATGGATTTTGTGGAATTTGTTTATTTGCTTTTTTCTATTAACCAAGTTTTCTACGATGAGGTACTCAAAATACTCTTTTGTCAGTAAGAATAAATATGAATAAAGTTAGTAACTATGAAATAAATGAATGAAAATTAAATTACCACAGATGTTGGCGAGGATGCAGAGAAAGGGAAGCCTTGTGCACTTCTGGTGGGAATGCAAACTGGTGCAGCCACTCTGGAAACAGGATGGAGGTTCCTCAAAAAATTAAAAATAGAACGACCCTACAACCCAGCAATTGCACTATTAGGTATTTATCCAAAGGATACAAAAATGCTGATTTGAAGGGACACATGCACCCCCATTTTATAGCAGCGTTATCGACAATAGCCAATTTATGGAAAGAGCCCAAACGTCCATCGACTGACAAGTGGATAAAGAAGATGTGGTATGTATGCAAATGGAATACTGCTCGGCGATGAAAAAGAATGAAATCTTGCCATCTACAAGAACGTGGATGGAACCAGAGTGTATTATGCTGAGTGAAATAAGTCATGGAGAGAAAGACAAATAGATTTCACTCCTGTGTGGAATTTAGAAACACAACAGATGAACGTAGGGGAAGGGGAGGAAATCTAAGATAAGAACAGAGAGGGAGGCAAACCATAAGAGACTCAAATACAGAGAACAAATTGAGGGTTGCTGCAGTGGAGGCAGGTAGGAGGACGGGCTAGGTGGGGGATGGGCACTGAGGACAGGTGGCTGATGGGCACTAAGGAGGGCACCTGTTGGGACGAGCACTGCGTGTTGTATGTAAGTGATGAATCACCGGGTTCTACTCCTGAAACCAATACTACGTGGTATGTTAACTAACTTGAATTCGAATTTTAAAAAGTAATAAATTACAAAATAATTAGCCAAATGGCCATTTTGGGAGATAAAATTGGTTCATAAGCTCAAGGAATTTATAGACTCCTGGGAATGGAGTAATATTAACAGGACAGATTCAGATAAGCACCATAATAGAAGTTTCTCTTGACCTGGAATACCTTTAACCCCCTTATCTGCCTGGGAAACTGCTACTCAACTTCCCAGACCTAACTTACATGTCACCTCCTCCCCCCAGGCAAAATTAATCACTTCCTCATTCATTTCCCAGAAGGACTCTAGAAACCACATGTCTTCAAAAAGAACTCCCAAGTTTTTCACATTTTAACGCTTCTGAAATCAGGATAGGACTTACAATCAGTCATTTAAAAAACCAAAACACAGGGACACCTGGGTGGCTCCGTCGGTTAAGTGACTGACTTCGGCTCAGGCCATGATCCCAAGTTCGTGAGTTTGAGCCCCACGCTGGGCTTTGCAGTGACAGTACACAGCCCGCTTTGGATTCTCAGTCTCTCTCTCTCTCTCTCTCTCTCTCTCTCTCTCTCTCTCCCCCCAGCCCATGCTGTCTCTCTCAAAAATAACTAAACATTTAAAAAAAATAATAAAAAAAAACAAAACAACAACAAAAAACTAGCCAGCTACCAGTATAAGAAGTAGATGAGAAAGTAACATAATTATCATTGCTTGCAGATGTGCAATCTTAATTTCTCAGAAAAGATCAAAGAACTGTCAGCGCTAGAATTAATGACAGATCCACTCTTTTGGAATAGTTAAATGGATCCAAATAAAGTCAGACTCTTCACAAAAAGCTTGGCTCCAACTTTGGTTTACAGAAGAGGCTAAGTAAGTAATTCCAGGGATAAATGTATGCTGTTGTGGATCAAGTTTTTTAAAACATACATTTGATAGGATAGTCTGATGATGATGATATAAACTCTACCCCCAAGGTGGGGCTCAAAAATCACGACCCCCAGAACAAGAGTCGCATGCTCTACCAACGCCCCTAGGCGCCCCTAGGATATTCTAAATGTCCCAAAAGACTGTTGGAATTTGATGATGCAATCCCACAAGCAAAGGTGTCTTTGATTCCAGGAAGTCTGCAACCTTATATGAGTCCATTATAGCACTTAGTTCATGGAATTACAATTAGTTATTTACTTATCCACCTTCCCAAACAGACCATTAACTCCTCAAAGACAGACATTTGGGTAACTAAACTCAGCATGAATAGTTAACAAATGTGACATCTTTACTGTTGGAATTTTAAGATTTGCTTTTTATTCATTTATTGATGGATTCCCGGGGACAGACAGGAATACTTTTAACTGCTTTGGTCCCTTATGTTGTATGAGAGCTCACAGAGATTTAGATACCAGCATCTTCTGAAAGAGGCTGGAAATCTGAGGCTCCAGCTCCTCAACACTTTTAAAGGTCACGTGTCACAGGGTGCCTGGGTGGCTCAGGCGGTTAAGTGTCTGACTTTGGCTCTCAAGTCATGATCTTGCAGTTCATGAGTTCAAGCCCCACATTGGACTCTGCTGTCAGCACAGAACTCACTTCGGATCCTCTGTCCCCCTCTCTCTCTGTCTCCCCTTCTCTCTGCCCCTCACATGCTTGCACTCTCTTAAGAATAAATAAACATTATAGGGCATCTGGGTGGCTCAGTCAGTTAAACATCTGACTTCTGCTCAGGTCATGATCTTACTGTTCACAAGTTCAAGCTCCGTGTCAGGCTCTGTGTTGACAGCTCAGAGCCTGGAGCCTGCTTTGGATTCTGTGTCTCCCTTTCTCTCTGTCCCTCCCCTGCTCACACTCTCTCTCTCTCTCTCTCTCTCTCTCTCTCTCTCTCATAAATAAATAAGCATTAAAAAAAAAAGAATAAAGATTAAAGAAAAAAATAAAAAGAAAACTAACGCATATGCCCAAAGACATTGGGTGTATGTGGAGGGGAATGAGGTGGTCTTACTAAATATGCTGATGACAAAACCTTGCATAAAATGGACCGTGAGCTAGCTGGGCACCCTATTCCTCTCCAACAGGACTGCCTCCATATATTCAATGAGTCTTTTGCGCAGATGTATCCAATAATAAATGGGTATTCAATCTGATCTCTGACCTGATTTCTTTGTCTTCTTATAGCCTAAACAACTTGGGTAAACTAAGGGTAGAAATGCAAAAGGAATCATAGGCAGCAAATTACAGTATAGCATCAAGCGGGTCTTTGTGGTTTTTTTTTTAATTTTTAAAATTTTTTTTTTTTTTTGAGAGAGATAAAAAAACACAAGTTGGGGAGGGGCAGAGAGAGAGGGAGACACAGAATCCAAAGCAGGCACCAGACTCTGAGCTGTCAGCACAGAGCATGACACGGGACTTGAACCCACATACTGTGAGATCATGACCTGAGTGGAAGTTGGATGCTTAACCGACTGAGCCACCCAGGTGCCCCAGGAGCAAAATGTTTTAACTACCTGTTTATAATTGTGGCCATTTACCAACTTACTATGTTCCAGAATGTTCTAGGCCGTGTGTGTGTGTGTGTGTGTGTGTGTGTTTGTATGTATATATATATATATATATATATATATATATATTCTTATATAATCTTCATAATAACTCTATGAGAAAGATATTATTATCTTCATATTATAAATGAGGAAGCAGGGGCGCCTGGGTGGCGCAGTCGGTTAAGCGTCCGACTTCAGCCAGGTCACGATCTCGCGGTCCGTGAGTTCGAGCCCCGCGTCAGGCTCTGGGCCGATGGCTCGGAGCCTGGAGCCTGTTTCCGATTCTGTGTCTCCCTCTCTCTCTGCCCCTCCCCCGTTCATGCTCTGTCTCTCTCTGTCCCAAAAATAAATAAAAAACGTTGAAAAAATAAAAAATAAAATAAATAAATAAATAAATAAATAAATAAATGAGGAAGCAGGTACAAATAGGTTAGCTATTTTGCTCAACGTTGTAAGGTTCAGAGTTAGGAATCCAGTGGTCTAGGTCTTTCTGATTCTAAAATCTCTGGCAAATTACCATTCACTCCACCTCCCAGTTACAAACAGCATATCGCTGAGAAGTTGTTTGTTCGCTTTTTGCACGTGCCTCATTCCCCCTGGAAACCCTTTGAGAAACATTCGTGAACATCTGTGTCCTGGCCGAGGGACAACTGACGAGAAAGACCCGGACGTTGTGGGAGGAAGACAGGAAGTCAGCCCAGAATGGAGTTGGGGCATTGGTTTCCGGGTTGGGGTTAGACTAGGCCGCAAGACATTACTGTTGCTGTCTCAAGGCTAAAGACAAAGGATAACTATAAGGACCTACCAAGAGACATAGTTAGGAACCATGAGCTCAGAAGGTACCCAGATCAAAGTATGGAGAAAAGAGGTCATTGAAACAGGAGCCCCCTCCTCACAGGCCTGGATCCTGAGACAAGCCTGCACGGGCAGAGTTCTCTCGTGGCCTGCCTTTTAAACATCGACACGATGACAGTAGGCCACTAGGTACAACAGTGAACTTGTAATAGTGCCATCCAGGTCCAATTCTAAATGTTTGACATGAATCATCTTTTTGGATCGTCGCAACAGGCCTACGAGACAATTTAAGGATACGGAAACAGACTCAGAAAGTCTGTTTGGGGCACCTGGATGACTCAGTTAAGCGTTCGGCTCTTGACTTCTGCTCAGGTCATGATCTCACAGTTCGGGGGTTCGAACCCCACATCTGGCTCCATGCTGGCAGTGCGGAACCTGCTTGGGATTCCCTTTCCCTCTCTCTCTCTCTCTGTCTCCTCTCATGTGCTCTGTCTCTCTCTCTCTCTCTCAAAATAAATAAACTAAAAAAAGAAAAAAGAGTTTACCTTATTTTCCAAAGATTACACTTGTAATTAGTGACATACCCAGAATTCAAACTGCACTTGACCCGAAGCCCGTGTATGGGAACACTCGTCTGCTGATGTGCCAACCCCTGTCTGTGGCCGTAGCTACCTAGAGAACTGAGTTGAAAGATTTGTGAGGCCACATCCACCAAGAACATTATGAGCACTGCCATGACAGAGTACTCTCGTGGAGCTTTTGGACATCAAGAAATCATTTGAGGGTGCCTGGGTGGCTCAGTTGGTTAAGCATCTGACTCATGATTTCAGCTCAGGTCTTGATCTCAGGGTGGTGAGGTCAAGCCCCACGCTGGGGATGGAGCCTACTTTAAAAAGAGGGAGGGAGGAAGGAAGGAGGGAAAAAACTGTCATTTGAGGAGTGCTAAGCACAGAATAGTTGCCTTTTTTTTTTTTTTATAGTAAGCTCTACACCCAATGTGGGGCTTGAACTCAGAACCCCGAGGTCAAAAGTCACATGCTTTACCAACGAGCCAGCCAAGAGCCCTGAGAGCAGTTGATTTTTACTAGATGTTGGAAGGTTTCCTAGAAGAGGTGTTATTTAAGCAAGTCTTCCAAGGAATAACCAGTGGAAAGTGTGAGAAAGCACAACTTGGGAAAACTATAAACAAAGCCAGGGAATTATAAAAATGTATTGTGTATGGGCATGTGTTTGTGCATATGTGCCCCACTTACCTCCTAGCTGCCTCACTCTTCCCCAAGAGCAGAAGCCAACATGATGCTTCAAGAAGTCCAAGTGGAACCTCTTTGGAAATATGCCCAATCTTTGTAGAGGCTGTGACCTCCTCTTTCCTCAGAGACCATGGGTTGTTGGTTGGGTAATGAGTGGATATTTTGGGTGAGAAGGGCTACAAGTCACCTCTCCCTTTTTCACTCCCCATTCAAGATTGGTATTCAGGTGGCAGAATGCTCACATTCTTGGAGGAATGCTGCTTTGCTATGGGCCCTTCTAGAAGCGGAGTACATTCAAGATTGGTATTCAGGTGGCAGAATGCTCACATTCTTGGAGGAATGCTGCTTTGCTATGGGCCCTTCTAGAAGCGGAGTACAGAAAAGCTTACAAGGCCTTTTCGTGAGATTATGGGCAAACTGGCAACATTTTTACCACCGCTTACATTGCTAGAATAGAGCAATGTAAAGTACCGTGAGACTTGAAACATAGATAAAGACTGTCACGGAAAAAAATGAGACACAGACACATGTAGCCATGTTCCTCCCTCAGACACTAATTAACTGACCCACATCCAGCCTGGCGAGAAAATGGCCAAGTTCTAGCTTGTTCCTCACAGTATAGAACTGGGTTCCCTGAACCATAAGTACCAATCGTGTTGTTCAGTTCAGTGGACTCATTGGCAACACCCTCATGTATCAGAGTGTCTTATGTAGCAGAATTCGCATGTGAAGCTCAAACAAAGCTTAAATTTCAAGATCAGGCCTTGTATTCACCTACTCGTTTACATACCAACTGCCCTAAGTGACACTTCCTTCATGGAGCCTTCCTTGATGCTCAGGAGTATAGCCCATCTCTGGTTTCGGATTCTTCTTCTTCTTCTTCTTCTTCTTCTTCTTCTTCTTCTTCTTCTTCTTCTTCCTCTCCTCCTCCTTCCTCCTCCTTCTCCTCCTTCTTTAGAGAAAGAGAGAGAGCACAAGCAGGGGAGAGGGGCAGAGGAAGAGAGAGAGAACCTTAAGCAGGCTCCAGGCTCAGCTCAGAGCCCACAACACTGGGATCATGACCTGACCTGAAATCAAGAGTCGGATGCTCAACCAGCTGAGCCACCCAGGTGCCACTCATATTCTTCTTTGCATTGAAAACGATGTGTCTGTAGGTCTGTTTCCCCCAACTATTCTATGTGTTTCTTTTTTTTTTTTAACTCTTTAAAAGATCTTATTTATTTTAATTAAACTTTATACACAATGTGGGGCTCACACTCACGACCCCAAGATCAAGAGTCACAGGCTCTACCAACTCAGCCATCCAGGCATTCTTCCATATGCTTCTTGAGAGAATTGTCATGTTTATGCTGTATTCCCAGCACCTTGGGCTGGGTCTGGATATAACAGGCGTGTAATGAGTGTTTAGTGAATTAAATTGAATAAGGTGGAGAGATACAATGTGGGGATGGGCATGTATTCATATATTCTATTTGTGATACACCTCGGACTCTGAAGAGGTAGGACAGGCTGTGCTGGGGCTAATTCAAGGCTTAGATGCTGAAGTGAAGTGTTTTGAGTTTCCATCAGTTGAATCCAAGTCACCTAGATAAAGAGATGTATGTACTCAGTACACAAATGATAGATTCAGAGCAAGAGCCATGCTCAGGAGTAAAAGCAAGCTTCTGGCTTCAGAATTCCCAGATTGTGTTTTAGATAATCTGATGGGTGGCTAAAACAGGTGGGATCCATATGTCATCCTGGCTGCAGGGAGAGAAGCTGAACATCTGTAGACAGGGGCCTCATTGTGGATGAAGACTCCAGTATCTGGGGCAAAAGGCAGGGTCATACCAGAAGAGACAAGAAAGGAGAGTCAATGCCAGAGCTCATGTAAGGGTCTTCAGTTCTACAATAAGGAGATCCAATGCTCTCCTGTAGACAATAGGGAATTATTTAAGACTTTATAAGCAGGGGAGGAGTATGATTTGGTTCACCAAAGATTCATGAAATGTTTACTTTGCACTAGGTACTAACAAGGACATAAAGTTGAGTTAAAGGTAGTCTCTGTCCTTTAGACAAGTACACACGATGAAATAAAGTAAGTGAAACCCAAGATGTACAAAGGGTTAGAGAGATCGAAAGGAGATCCTGTCCACCAGATGGAGAAGATCTGGAAATATTTCACAGAAAGGGAGTGCTTCAAAGGGGCCCTAAATTTATGAACATAGAATTTATGAACATAGAATTCACTAAAGAGGAAACATGAACAATCAATAAACTTGTTTTATGGGTTTTTTTTTTCTTTTCAATTTTTAAGTAAGCTCTATGCCCAATGTGGGGCTTGTACTCATAAACCCAAGATCAAGACTCATATGCTCTACTGACTGAGCCACCCAAGCACCCCAATACTCAATAAACTTGTAAAAGCTGTTCAACTTCCCTACTAATTAGGGAGATGCACGTTAAAACCACAATGAGATGTCAAGGTGCCTGGGTGGCTCAGTCGGTTGAGCATCTGACTCTTTATTTTGGCTCAAGTCATGATCCCAAGGTCATAGAATCAAGCCCTGCATTGGGCTCTGTGCTGAGCATGAAGCCTGCTTGAGATTCTCTCTCTCTCTCTGCCCCTCTCCACCACTCCTGCACTCTCTCTCACACACACACAGACACACACAATGAGATGTTTTTTCATACCCATCAGATCAGAACAATTTTAATGTCTGACAAAACTAAGGGTTGACAAGGAAGAATGGTGAAAGAAGTTTTTATACATTATTGGTGAGAATGGAAATTAGTACAACCACTTTGGAGAATATGGTAATTTGGCAATATCTATTTAAAGATGTGATGTGCGCTTACCATATGACCTCAGAATTCCACTTCTAGATAGATATATATATATATATATATATATATATATATATATGTCTCTGGAATTCTTATATATGTACACAAGGAGACATACCAAAATGCTCATCAGGGAAATGAATGAAGTACATGTACCAACGTGGATGAATCTCACAAATACAATATTGAAGAGGGAGAAAGCACAGAATACTTACTTGGGGGGATAGCCATTCATATACAACTTAAGCAAATTTATGCAAACTGAGTTTACACATTGGTTTATACAAACCAATTTAAACAAGTTTATATATTGCTTAGGGATCTATATCAGTATCTCTATGTAGAGGTGCCTGGCTGGCTCAGTCGGGAGAACATGTGACTCTTGATCTCAGGGTCATGAGTTTGAGTCTCATGTTGGGTGTAGAGTTTACTTAATAAAAAAAAAAATTTTTTTTTAAACCAATGTAAATATGATTTTACGCCTGGGTGGCTCAATCAGTTGAGTGTCTGACTTTGGCTCAGGTCATGATCTCATGGTTCGTGAGTTTGAGCCCTGCATTAGGCTCTGCACTGACAGTGTGGAGCTTACTTGGGATTCTGTCTCTCTGTCTCTACCCCTACCCCATTTGCATGATTTCTATCTCTCAAGAATAAATAAAGAAGCAAAAAAAAGCTAAAAAAATCTATGTAAATATATATATATATATATATATATATATATGCATGCATAGGAGTGTATTTTGAGACCCAGCGTCCAATATGGCATTCCTACACCATCAAACAATTCTCTGGACTCCAGCAGGATGCCTGAGAATTCAACTCATTTCTGACACTATCTGGAGACAGCATCAGATTCCACAGGTAAAGGACTCAGATCTACAAGACTGCCCCACCCCATCCCCACTTTCGACCAGTAAGCCTAGGTTGTTTACCTGTGCCTCTCTGAACGACTAGCTATAAATCAGCTAGGACCTCCTGGGATCTCCTCTAGCAAATTCAGTCAATTTGCTAGAGTGGCTTGCTCAAACATTTTGCTTGGTAGATTAATGGTTTATTATAAAAAGGTATAACTTAGGAACAGCCAGACAGAACAGATGCAAGAGGGAAAGGCTTGGGGAGGGGGCGTGGAGCTTCCGTGCCCTCTTCCTGCCCTCTCCCTGCATTTACCAACCCAGAAGTTCTCCAAACCCCACTTTTTTTTTTTAAATTTTTTATGGAAGCTTCATTATATGGGCACGGTTGATTAAATTGTTGGTAGTCGCCTATGGCTTCAACTCAAGCACCTCTCCCTCCCCAGAGATCAGGGGGGTGGGACTGAAAATTCCAAATCTCTGACCACGTGGTTGGCTCCATTGGCAACCAGCCCCCAAAGGGACTTGCTTTCCAAAGGTCATTCATTAACATTAGAAAAGACACATTTATCACTCTTCATGCTTGCTTAGGAAATTCAAGAGTTTTGGAAGCTCTGTGCCTGAAATGGGGATGAAGACTAAATATGTATTTCTTATTATAAATCACAATATCACAGAATAAGAAATACCAAATTCAGAAGAGTGGAATGAGGTTCAGGGAAGGAAAGACTGTAATTGAGGAGATGTTCACAGAAACTGTTATGTGTATGTGTATGGGTAAAATTTTCTTTCTCCTTTCTTTCTTTCTTCCTTCCTTCCTTCCTTTCTTTTCTTTTAATTTTTAACGTTTTTATTTCAGCACAAGCGGGGGAGGGGCAGATAGAGAGGAAGACACAGAATCCGAAGCAGGCTCCAGGCTCCGAGCTGTCAGCACAGAGCCTGACTTGGGGCTCAAACCCACCAACCTTGAGATCATGACCTGAACCGAAGTCGGATGCTTAACCAACTGAGCCACCCAGGCACCCCTAAAATTTTATTTATTAATCTGTGTGGTAAGTACATGGTTGTTCTTTGCACCACCCTTTATATTTTTTCTAGATCTTATGTATTGAACTTTTTGGAAAATAGAGTGAATACTTGCATCAGGAAGTTATTCTAGGGAGAGAAAAAACCGTGCTGGCCGGGCGGGCTGCGTTCAGGGAACGAAGTGTCTACTTTCTTCTGCTTAGCAAAGAGTATTTAATGTCCTAATAGGAGCAACTTGCATTTATATAACATCCTGAGCTTTATCAATCATTTTCACGTACACCAGCTCATGTAATCATCAACTTGAGAGGCAAGTATTCATTCCTTTTTTACGAAGAGGAAACAGGCTCAGAAAGGTTAGGTGATACATATGTGACTACTTTTGTTAGAGCAAGTTTTAAAAAGATATGTATTAAATGGTATTGATCTCTAGAAGGCGGAATAATGGGTGATTTTACCTGTTTCGTTTGCTTAATTGTATTTTCTGATATTTCTAAAATGAACATGTATAACATATCAAGTGGAAAAAAAATAGTATAGTAGAGAGAGGGAGGGAAGAAGACAGGAAAAAAAAATCAGTGACTTGTGGGATCGAGCCCACTCTCCCCCTCTCTCTGCCCCTCCTCTACTCACAGGCTCTGTCTCTCTCCCGCTCTCTCAAAACAAATAAATGAACTTAAAAAAAAAAAGTGACTTTCTCAAATTCACATAGTCAAGTTTTTGTTTTGTTTTGTTTTGTTTTTAAGAAAATCCTGCCTTCAACATGAGGCTCAAACTCACCACCCAAGATTAAGAGGCTCATACTTTACCAACTGAGCCAGCCTGGTACCCCTTCAGTAGTCGAGTTTTTGATCCTGATCCCATACCCCAAGTATACAAATGACAGACAACAGAAGAAATACAAGAAAGAAGTTAACATGTGAAACACAGGCATAACTTCACTAGCAATCAAAGACATGCATGCAAATGAAAACAATATGTGAGAATCATGTCTATTAAATTAGCAAAATGTTTCTCAAGGATAAGGGTGTAGTAAAACTGTTAGTCATTTATTGCTGATAGCATTGTAAATTGGTACAATTTGCTCAGAAAATTATTTGGAAGCAATTAATCAGAGCTGTAAAAATATTCACACCCTGTGTAAATCTAAAAGGTGGGAACATTTTTTTCTGGGGGAAAAATTGTTCGGAAGAGCACTACCAATGTAGCAGGGTATCTTCATTTAGACAAGGGTACACATTTGGCTGTTTATAGAAGGTGGGCCTAGAAACTTCTGGACATTTATTTTCACTAATTTATACATATAGGGATTTTTTTTTTTTTTTTTTTTTAGCTGAAAGAAAAATGGGAAATTATGAGGGTGTGATTGGGAAAGAATGGTGGGGATTGGCCTAGTGTCTATTTAGCCTTTGGTGCTTGGAATGCCCTTTTTTTATTTTTATTGTTTTTCCCTCATACTATAACTTAACTTTATGAGATTTAAGTGGAAAAGGTCAGTCTCTGGAAAACTGTTCTGTTTTCCTGTTTCTTTTTTTTCCCCCCTTGTGAAATATAAATAAAAAGTATGTAAGTGATGCATATTAATTTGAGGAATTATGATAAAAAGAAAATCTGTGTGCTTGATACCCAGCTTAAGAAATAGAAACTTAGGGGCACCTAGGTGGCTGTCTCTTAAGTGTCCAACTTCGGCTCAGGTCATGATCTCTCGGTTCGTGAGTTCCACCCCGCATCAAATTCTGTGCTGCCAGCTCCGAGCCTGGAGCCTGTTTCAGATTCTGTGTCTCCTCTCTCTGCCCCTCCCCCCACTCATGCTCTCTCTCTCTCTCTCTCTCTCTCTCTCTCTCAAAAATAAATAAACATTTAAAAAACTTAAAAAAAAAAAAGAAATAGAAGTAAAACATTCTTTTTCCCATTCCAGTTAACCTCTACCCTGGATTTTGTATTCATAAACCTTTCGCTGTTCATTATAACTTGTGTTCATCCCTACTGCTCAAGCAATATATTGTTTAATATTTCCTGTGTTCATCTTTATGGCTTTTCGACTCTTCCATGTGTATTTTTGTCCTATTTTTGTGTTCACTAGTGAGTTTTTGAGGCTCATTGTGTTGATGCATGTAACTGTAGTTTGTTCATTTTCTCTGATGTATACAGTATTCCAGTGTGAATTTTTTTTAAAAAAATTTTTTTTAACGTTTTATTTATTTTTGAGACAGAGAGAGACAGAGCATGAACGGGGGAGGGGCAGAGAGAGAGGGAGACACAGAATCGGAAGCAGGCTCCAGGCTCTGAGCCATCAGCCCAGAGCCTGACGCGGGGCTCGAACTCACGGACCGCGAGATCGTGACCTGAGCTGAAGTCGGACGCTTAACCGACTGAGCCACCCAGGCGCCCCTCCACAGTGTGAATTTACCACGTTGGTCAGAGGTGGGACCACTAAATCTGTATTTTGAACAAGCACCCCCAGTGTTACTAATGCAAGTGAGCCTTGGCTCATGCTTTTTGTTTTATTTTAAAAAAATTCTTTTTAATGTTTATTTTTGAGAGAGACAGAGTGCAAGTGACGAGGCAGAGAGAGAGGGAGACCCAGAATCGGAAGCAGGTTGCAGGCCCTGAGCTGTCAGCACAGAGCCCGACGGGGGGCTTGAACTCACAGACCGTGAGATCATGGCCTGAGCCAAAGTCAGACGCTTAACCGACTGAGCCACCCAGGTGCCCTTGGCTCATGCTTTGAAACGTATTCTTAGAGGATGAGTCCAAGCTCCTACGCTTCAGTCGCTCAGCTCTCTACTCCTACCTTTTTAATTTCCTTTTTTTTTTTTTTTTCGTAAGTAATTGCTACACCCAACACGGGGCTTAAACTCACAACCCCAAGATCAAGAGTTGCACTTTCCTCCCACTGAGCCAGCCAGGTGCCCCTAGAAAATTCTTATTCTTCAAGTCTCCCCATTAAATGATAAACTCCTCCAAGGCAAAGATTATCGTCCTTATCGTTGTTGTCATTGACATTTATGGGGCAGACGAAAGCAGATACTGTATAGACAGTTTTCTGTGTGTCATCCCATTGATCAGCACTCAACCCCATGAAGAAGGCACTGGGATTATTCTGCAGATAAGGAGATAAGGGTCAGAAAGAGTCAGTAACTTCCTGAAGTTCAAGAGCTCTTCAACATGGACCTCTTTCACTGTCTTGTCTTTATACCTCCAGGGTCTGGTGTAGGCTTTGGTGTGTGGTAAGCACTCAGTAAATGTTTGCTGAGCTGAAGTGAAGGGAAAAGTTAAAGAGACCGGATGGAAAACCATCCTGTTAGTTCAGATGATGGCAGTAGGGTTGGAGAAGAGGAGCTAGAAACAGGATGTGGCATGTGGGGCTATTACAGAGTTGAAATCTGGGTGGTGAAATTGGGGGAGGGAATGAGGAAGAGACAAGGGATTTCCTTTTTTTTTTTTTTTTTTTAATGCTCAGGGACCAGTAATTTTATTTTTTTAGGTTTATTTATTTTTAATAACCTCTACACCAAACGTGGGGCTCACACCCATGAGAACAAGAGTTGCACGCTCTTCTGACTGAACCAGCCGGGCGACCCTCCTGTTTTATTTATTTATTTACTTATTTATTTATTATTTTGGGTAGTTCTGTATTTCTGGAAAATTTTAAAGAAAGCTCATGGTGCTTTTACAAATTTAAACAGAGAAAAAGCAGGGTAGAGGCAGTGGCTATGTAACTTGGCACCAACAAAATAGAGCAAATAAGGGAGAAAGAGGAATCTAAGCCAAAAGCATGCTGGGGCTGGGAAGCCCTATTAAAAGAGTCTGAGAATAACTACATGTGAGTAGAAGTTTGATAAAAAAAAAAAAAAAAAAAAAAAGAAGAAGAAGATGAAGAAGAAAGAAATATAATGGGGTCTAGGAGAGTTCATTTTGAGGTAGGAAGAAGATTTAATGATCTTGCTTTATTGTTTTGGTGTCTTCCAGTGCCTGCCATGGTGCTCAGTCATGATGATAACCACCTACCATGACTTAGTGTGGGATGGGCATTGTGCTATAAACACTTTATATCATAGATTCTGGCAATGCCTTCAGTTTCTCTCTCGATAATGTAAATTACAGATAGCTGTCAAACCAAACTTCCTCAGCTGCTGATCTTGCTTGGCCTCTACCGGACCATTAGCAGCACGCCCTTCTCCAGAGAATAACATCTTAAATCTTCAATTTGACAACTAAGAGCTTTCTTGGTGTGACCCGCACTTACCTTCTCTGTCCACCTTCGTCTTGTGCTGTTACTTTTCCAACACAGTGAGATCCCTGCCTGTGAGTGTGCATCCATCCATCCATCCATCCAGTGAGCATTTATTGACCGCCTACCACATGTCGGGCACTCTTTTAGGTGCAGGCAACAGACGGGGAAACAAGAGAAGTGGCTCCCTCCTAATATGGAGTTTTACCAGAACAATAAATGAGAAGATATCAGACAGGTGTAAGGACTTTGATGAAAATGAGAGAGGGCAATGGGATAGTGGGCACTAGGAGAGGAAGACTGACTAGATAGGGACAGTCAGGGAAAGTCTCTGCAAGAAGGTGAGTTTCAGGCTGAAAGCTGGTTGACAAATAGGAATCTAAGCAAAGATTTGGGTGAGGAACATTCTAGGCAGAGGGATCAGTTAGGACCAAGGCTCTAAGATGTATACAACCTTGTTGTGATCAAGGAATGGAGGGAACGTGGGCAGGCGAAAGCACAGTGGGTGAGAAGGAAGGTGATATCAGAAGAGGCTGGGGGTGTCAGGCCAAGGGGGGGCTTGTAGGTCTGGTTAAAGATTTGGGTCTTTATACTAAAAGCAATGGGAAGCTGTGGGCTTTATTTAAGCAGATACGTGATGTGATTAGATTTAGGATTTTATTTTATTTTTTAAGTTTTTTTTTTTTTTATTTTGGAGAGAGAGAGAGAGCAAGTAGGAGAGGGGCAGAGAGAGGGAGAGAGAGAATCCCAAGCAGGCTCTGCGCTGTCAGCACAGAGCCCGACGTGGGGCTCAAACCCACGAACTGGGGGATCGTGACCTGAGCCAAAATCAAGAGTCAGATGCTTTAACCAACTGAACCACCCAGGCACCCCTGATTTAGGATTTTAAACAATCACTTTGGTTTCTGTGAGAAGGAATTAGAGCAAAAACAAAATCAGGGAGATCAGTAGGAGCCTAGGGCAGGAATTCAGAGAAGAGAGTGGTGGTCGTTTGGAGCTGAGAGGTGGCAGGAGAGATGGAGGTTCTGATGTAGGGTTGAAAGGAATCGGGAGAAGTGAAATTGATACAGGTTGGTAACGATGTGCATTTTGAAGTGATGGAGGGAGGAGGTATGGAGTGTGTGCAAGAAGCTAATGGCCCAGTAATAATAGGGTAGAAACAAAGGGAAAATACGGAAGGTCACTTACCTCAACTCTCACCAATAGTATTTGAGTCTTCCTGCTCATGGCTCTGTGTGTGTGTGGGGGGGGGGGGGGGGACAGAGCCACAAAGCAAGTCACACGTTGCCCCTCAAGAGCTCACATCTTACTGGACACATTTGTAGATACACATCATCAAAAACAAGGTACTAGAAAAAGACTTAATATGTGACAAGCGAGTGGTGTCTACTAAACACCGTTGGGAGGAAGTAGAGATAGGAGAGGCTGGGGCCTGCAGAGCTTTTTGTTTGGAGGTAATGTGCTAACTACTGGCGGCAATGAGGCGGTGGCGGAGGGGGGGGGTTGCTTGTTGTTTTTCTGGATGCGCTCTGCCCAGCCCCACGTGGGGCTGCAACTCACCAGTAAGAGTTGCAAGTTCCACCGAGCCAGCCAGGCGCCCGGGGAGGGCTGAGGCGTGGGAGATGGAGAAAGACCCAGGCCATGGGCCCCTCGCTCTCCTCCTCCCAGAGCACGAAGGAGCACGCGCAGAAGAGCCGTGCCCCGCGGCGGACGGTGCTGGGCACTCCGAGAGCCCCGGGTGTGTGAAGCGCAGCAGCCAGAAGGATCTTTCTCTGCTTGAACTGATGGACTGAGGCCGACGGTGATCGGCTGACCTGTCCAAGGACCGTCGGCCGGTAACTAACTGCACCCAAACCAGAAACTGGGTCTTGTGCCCCCTGGTTCTGTGCCGCCTCTACATCCTGCCCCCTACGTGGCATTTGCAGACAATGTGTGCGCATCGCAGTTCTGGCGGGGTTCAGGGTTATGCTGCTTGTGTTTAATAGTGAAGCTTTTGCGTCCCTCTGAGTCCCTAATTGGCTCCTTCTTGCGGGATTACCCTTCCAAGACACCTTCCATAAACTCAGGGCAAAATTCTCAGGTCACTTCTGAGGGATATGATGCTCACCTCTGTATACCTCATTCTACAGCCTACCCTGGACAAAGCACTCTCCCCCTGGAGGGAGGTACCCCTGGACTTCACGTAGATTACCCCTTACCTCCGCCAGCCAGGCTTTCCCTTGCCTTCCCATCTCAATTTTACAAATTATTACTGTTGTTTAACAACGGATCGTATCGGATTCAGGATGATACTTGGGTAGATAGATACAATGAGTGATAAAATGGCAGATAAAATGAGCGAAGATGCTATACTCTCACAGTGCCATAAAAGGGATGTAAAATCATTCCCTGCTAATAGGGCCGCGGCTGCCTCTCCTGCTTCAGGCCAGGATAGTGATGGGAAGTATGAATTGGCAAGTTACAGTCCGTCCCTAAGGAATCATTCAAGTATTTACTGAACTCTTTAGCGCACTGTTTCACGGGGAACCAGACAAACTGGCGGGGAAGAAGGCTGGAAAAAAAGCAAAGGAGTCCACTGGAAAAGCGAGATTTATGCGTGTATAAATGTCCTGTCAGAAACAGCCTCTCACGGAAGGAGCTTCGAAATCTAGGGCACGGAGGCTGATATGCAGGTGGCGATATTTAAAGAGTGAAGGAATTCTAATAAAACAGTGGGTGTGCTGTTCCTATACAAACTGTACCTCAGGGAAACCAGAGAGTTGAGAAGAGGGAGTTCTGTTGATAGACGCATTCCCGCTAATAAACGAAGAAGGAATAAGTGATAGAAATAAATAAAGCCTCACCGTTTGGCAAACCCAAATGAATCAAGGGCGTGTTGATGGCTGCTAATATCTAAGACAAAACAGCACCGTGTACCTCCTGGTAGAAGACACGAGATCACTCTGGAGTGTTCCTGCCTGCCCCCACCCCCCGCTCCCCGCCGGAAATCTGAATCTGATCATGTTTACAGATCCAAATGCCAATATTAGGAGGCTGGAGGAGCGCGTTAAAGGGCCCAGAGGATGGAATCAGCAAAAACGCAGAGCTGTGGGAGGCACCACGGGACAACCAGGTTTGTTCAACAAGGAAGTTATAAGAACAGAGAGAGGGAGGAAGAACGGGGAGAACTTCGGATCAAGGCTCGTAAGGAAAATACCACCTCAATCGCTATGGAGACCTTATTTGGATTTTGATTCAAACAAACAACAGCAGCAACAACAACAAAACAATAAAAAACGCAAAACAACATAAGATAGTTAGGGACATGTGAACGTTGACTGAAATATTTGATGATACTGTGAATCACTGTTAATTTTTTTTCCAGTATTGTGGCTGTGTTCGCCTCAGAAGACTACCTTTGGCTCACCGCTTTTCCCTTAGAGTGTGAACCACCCCCCCCCCCCCCAAGCCACGTGTGCCTGTCCTTGCCTTTCCACTCTCACTTCATGACGATCAAGAACCTCCAGCCCAGGGTCCTGTAATGCTCCCTGGAACTTAGGCTACATCCTTCCATCGTTTCCAAATTCAAAACAGTTTGATGCAGATAACATGGGGCGGCCAGTCCTACACGAAATGTTTCAGAGACACTCTAACAAATGTCAGAGCTGGTCTGTTCTATGTTGTTAAAGAAGAGACTCGCAGCCAAATCCTGGCTCTGTGTCACCTAGGTGACCCACGAGGAGTTGCTTAGCATTTTTGGGCCTTAGGTTTTCAACAGGTAGAGAAAGAAGTCTGTTATTATGAGAGAAAATGGGACGCCTGGGAAATATTAGCCAGAGTTCCTTGGAGGGAAGACATTTGCAACACTGAACTTTAGAGATATTATTACTTTATAATTTAACAACAAAGTGCTTGTGTGTGTGTGCATGTGTGCGCATTAGAGCCTCACAACAATCTTGTGAGGTAGGTAAGGTGGAGGCTGAGAGAAGGTAAAGTCCGGCCAAATTAAATGTCAGGGTCGGGTCTCAAACACCTCACCTTCTCAAGGAAGTCAGTGTTCTTTCCAACACACTGCCTTCCCTCAATTTATTTCAGTTAAATACAGAAATGTACTGGTGCCTCAAATGAATGACTCTTAAAAAAAAATTAGGGAGTCACAGTAACTTAAAACTCACGGGCCAATGACCCAGGCGATTCAAAGACAGGAGTTGTTTCCTTCAGCTAAATGCCAGGAAGGATCCCTGTAATATTTAACAGCAATGTTGCTTCCATAGTTTTATAGTCCCCTTCCAGGTCCCTTGGGCTTGTTCATCGCGGGATATTTGTGCCTCAGATGACAGCAAACCTCCAGTGGGAGTACCTCACACACGGCTGTACAAAGAGCTTCTGAAATTCTTTCAGCCTCTAAATCACAGGACCACAAACATCCTCTTCGAGAATTCTGCCTCGTCATGGCAATGAGACATCTGGTGACTAATGTCTGCACAGCCCTGGATTGGGAGAGTGTTTTCTGTTTTCTGTGTTCACACCCCAAATCTTCTAGTGGCAATCTCATTTCTGGCAAGTTCTGGGCTTACAGGGCTGCACTAACGGATTCCTTATCAAGTTATAAGGCTAGTTAAACGCAACCAACTTCGTACTGAGCGCCTTTTAAGGGCCAGCCATTATACGGTATTAAGGGCTTATGATAAGATCTCAAATATTATTCACTAACAGTGATAATGTGGCCACATTTATCTCACTTCTCTTTTACTTACCAAGCATCAACCGTCAAACTCACCCCTAAGGTCGGTCAAAAACACTGAAGGAATGCCTTTTGTGTTCAGGATATTATTTGGTGCCTATGAGTTTATCTCCGCCATTAAAGCGGGGAAGAAGACGGAGGACAGACTGGGGTCCAACCTGAGCCTCTGATGCCCAGGTTCAGGCTTTCTCTACATGGAGCACTTGGGAGACAAGAGAAATGAAAATCTGGAAGGGGCAGCGGACCATTTCCTAGATCAAATGGGTGTTTTGATGGCATAAGAGATGTGCTTTTTGGCGGAAGCTCTTGTCACACCTACTGCAGTGGAAAGGTTTTTCCCCCGTGTGGGTTCTCTGGTGTGTGAGGAAATGGGAACGCTGACTGAAGGTTTTGCCGCACTCGGGACAGCGATAGGGCCTGTCTCCTGCGTGGATTCGTTGATGGGTAATGAAGTGGGAGCTCTGGTTGAAGCTCTTCCCACACTCGCCACATTTATAGGGTCTTTCCCCCGTGTGGATCCTTTGGTGCTTTATGAGGGCAGAGCCGTCGGCGAATCCCTTCCCGCAGTTGTCACACTGGAACGGCCTCTCACCTGTGTGTGTCCTCTGGTGCGTGACCAGGTGTGAGCTCTGACTGAAGCTTTTGCGGCAGTGAGGACAGCTGAAAGGCCTTTCCCCCGAGTGGGTGCTCATGTGCGCTACAAAGTGAGAACTATCTCGGAAGTCCTTTCCGCACTCTGCGCATTTGAAGGGCCGCTCTCCCGTGTGAGTTCGCTGGTGCTTCACCAGGTCTGAGCTCTGGCTAAAACTCTCCCCACAGTCGCTGCACCTGTAAGGCTTCACGCCCGTGTGGGTCCTCTGATGGGTGATGAAGTTTGAGCTTCGGCTAAAGCTTTTATGGCATTTGAGACACGTGTAGGGCTTCTCTCCCGTGTGGGTTCTTTGGTGCATGACGAGGTGTGGCTTCCGCCCAAAGGTCTTCCCACACTCGGGGCACTCGTAGGGTCTCTCGCCTGTGTGGGTTCTCTGATGTTTGATGAGCGTAGAGCTGTCGCTGAATTTTTTCTCACAGCCGCTGCATTGGTAGGGTTTCTCTCCCGTGTGCGTTCTGCGATGGGTGACAAGGTCTGAACTCTGCTTGAAGCCTTTCCCACATTCGATGCACTTATAAGGCCTCTCGCCAGTGTGGGTTCGTAGGTGTCTGATGAGATAGGAGCTCTGGTTAAAGCTTTTCCCGCACTCTGCACACACGGGCTTCTTTCCTGCGTATCCATCCAGGAGCTCGTTTAAATCCTTGTCTTGCGGAAAGGGCTCCGGCTGGCCCTCTCCTGGGAGGGCCCCGTGTTCCCCTTCTAACTCAAGGTCCCTCTCCCAGTTTCCTCCCCAGCTAGGAGGAGGAGAAATATCCTTATTGGCCCTTTCTGAGGATGTTCCACACCGTTCTGCTGCTTCTGAAATGTCCCGACTGAGTTTGGTCACCTGATTCTCAAAGTCTGAAAAATTAACACAAGTTAACCAATTATCCGGAAAAACATCAGAAAGCAGTAAGGAAGACTGAGATTAGTGGTTTTGCAACAGACTACACTTAATTTGACTACTCTGATTTTAAACCTTGTGAAAAGTTTTATTTACTTGTTTAAAGATTTGATTTTATTTTTATACTACAGGCTGGTGTATCCCATCTGTTTTATCATATCTATATTATACAGCCGCTTTTGCTGTTGCAAAGATTTTATTTTTAAGTAGTCTCTATACCCAATGTGGGGCTTGAACCCACAACCCCAAGATCAAGACTCATGGGCTGTACTGACTGAACCAGCCAGATGAACTCGGTGAAGTTTATCAAGCTTACAAAACCTAAATTCCTAAACCCTTTTTAAGATGAATCCTTTTTTTACAATGTTTATTTTTGAGGGAGAGAGAGAGACAGAGTGAGTGGAAGAAGTGCAGAGAGAGAGACACACACAGAATTCCAAGTAGGCTCCAGGCTCTGAGCTGTCAGCACAGAGCCCGACGTGGGACTCGCACTCACAGACCACGAGATCGTGACCTGAGCCAAAGTCAGACACTTAACCGACTGAGCCACCCAGGTGCCCCTTAAGATGACTCTTGAAGTAACCTTGATATCCTTCAAGAGTATATGCCACATATTGTCCAAATCCGGCAACTCTTTTCAAAGATGTTATAGTATAGACAAAAGTGAAATGCTTATTTTAAAATGAAGACTTCAGGGGCATCTGCGTGGCTCAGTCAGTAGAGCCTGGGACTCTTGATCTTGGGGTTGTGAATTCAAATTCCATGTTGAGCAAAGAGTTTACTTAAAAAAAATAAAATGAAGGGACTTTAGCTCAGGTCACGATCTTGTGCTTCGTGAGTTCAAGCCCAACGTCCGGCTCGCTGCTGTCAGCGCCTAGCCTGCTTCGGATTCTCTGTCCCCCTCTTTCTGCCCCTCCACCACTCACGCTCTCTCAAAAATAAACTTTTTTTAATTAAAAAAAAAAGGGGGGGTGCCTGGGTGGCTCAGTTGGTGAAGCGTCCGACTTCGGCTCAGGTCATGATCTCACGGTTCATGAGTTCGAGCCCCACGTCAGGCTCTGTGCTGACAGCTCGGAGCCTGGAGCCTGCTCCGGACTCTGTCTCCTTGTCTCTCTGCCCCTCCCCCACTTGTGCTCTGTCTCTCTGTGTCTCTCAAAAATAAATAAATGTAAAACAATTTTTTTTTAAATAAATGAACCAAATGAAGACTTTATTTGGTCCGTTACTGACTGCCCAAGAAGTCCAACTTAAACCTGTAAAAGTGAGAACAGAAGTCTACGGCAGCATTCCAAATTCTTCATCTAAGCAAGGGTTAGATTTCTTCCCACCTCGTAATAGTCACATCTCACCTGTGTGACTTTCCCGTAGGATCTTTCTTGCCTCGAAATTTTGGAGCGGTAGCGTCCACGGTTCTTCTTTCTGCTCCAGCTGGGAAATCACACTTGGTCTGGAAATCCTATACAGGAAAGTGAACATAGCATATTAATCGGAACCAGCCATACAAAGCCTGACCAAAAGGCAAGCCCTCCTTCTTCCCTAAGTAGAGGACAACACCCAGGGAGATGCTAATGTATGTTTGGTCTCAGTGAAACAATGAGATGGAATAATAAAACAGATTATCTCCCCAAGGGGCTGAGAAAAAAGCCCCTTTCCTCTCATCACACACACACACACACACACACACACACACACACACACACACAACAGACTTGGGTGACAGAAACTCTAGAGTGAGCACAATAATTCACTTCTGAAGGCACAAGGCTAAATTCAGATATAGAGAGAATTTTCTCAGAAACCATGCCGCCAAGACCTCACCCTTAGAAAGAATCAAGGAAGTTAACTCTAATGTCGGGCTTTAAACTTTTCCCAGAAAGGCAGCAGTAGATACAACCATGAGAAAAAGACAAACACTTGTAAGAAAAAAAAAAATGGGCAAAGGTCACAAATAGGCAATTCACACACACACACAAATACACGCAACCTATAAATATATGAAAAATCTTTAACCTTACCATTAACCGGAAAAATTCAAATTAAAACAATGATACAGTTAGGCAATACAATGTAGAGGAAAAGAGTGCAAATTTCAGTTATATTGCCTACGAGTCAATCTTAACCCTTCCTCTTACTAGCTGTGTGACCTCAGGAAAGTTACTTAAACTCTCTGTCTCAGAGTCATCATCTATAAAATAGGGATAATGATAAGACCTACCTTCTAGTATTGTTGTAAGGATTAAGTGGGAACTCTTCAATGTTAGCTATCACTATTATTTAACCCAGACTCTTAAATTATCCTACCATGATAGCTAGGATGTATAGAAATGGACGCTTTCATATAATGCTTGTAGGAATAAAGAATTCAATCTTTTTGGAAGGCATTTGGCAAAAATATCAAATAGTATAGAAAGATATCTATTCTTTGGCCCAGCAATTCTAGTTCTGGGAATTCTAAGGAAATGGAAAAAAAAAGTTAAAAAATAAAGTTGTGCAAAAGATCTATTACCTAATTATTAACTAATTATACTTTAAGAAACCATTTTCCCCCCCCCCCCCCCCCAAAAAAAAAAGAGAGCTAAAAGATGTTCATCACAATACTGGTAAAGATCTGGAAAGGACCTAAATGTCCTATGACAAAGGAATAATTATATTTGATTAAGCCATATGAAATTGCCAGTGTAGGGGCGCCTGGGTGACTCAGTCGGTTAAGCATCCAACTCTTAATCTCGGCTCAGGTCACGATCTCACAGTGAATTCGTGCCCTGAGTCGGGCTCTGTGCTGACAGCGTGCAGCCTGCTTGAAATTCTGTCTCTCCCTCTCTCTGCCCCTCCCCTGAGTGTGCTCTCTCTCTGTCTCAAAATAAATAAATTTCAAAAAAAAAAATTTTTTTTAATTGCCATTGTATAAGTTAAAAAGCGGCTTAAAAATGGTCAAATATATGGTTCAATCTAATGTAAATTATTGTATTCCATACAATAAAATACTAAGTGATTATTTTGAAGCAATGTATAGAAAAACAGTTATTGTTGTCAGAATGTATTACAATACAATGTGTAAAAAAGTAAGATGCACAACGGAATTTACAGTATGATCCCAATGTTTTCTCTTTTGTTTTTGTTAATTATATCTGTGCTTAGGACAATGGCTGGAAGGACAGTAACTCTTCAGAAGTGGGATGGAGTGGGACTTTTGGTTTCATTTTGTTTGTCTTTTCTTCAATGAGTATATATTAGTATACTTTTGTGTTTTTTTAAAGTTTTTTAACATTTATTTATTTTTGAGAGACAGAGAAAGACAGAGCTCAAGCAGGGAAAGGGCAGAGAGAGAGAGAGGGAAGACACAGAATCTGAAGCAGGCTCCAGGCTCTGAGCTGTCAGCACAGAGCCTGATGTGGGGCTCAAGCCCACAAACCGTGAGATCATGACCTGAGCCGAAGTCGGACGCCCGACCGACTGAGCCACTCAGGTGCCCCTATGGTGAGATACTAATTAAACAATAAATATCAAAGATATCTACAAACCATAAAGTGCCATAAAAATGTAAGTCATTAAAAAAAAGGAAGTTATTTTTTTTTCTGCTAGGGAGGCAACAATTATTAATGATCTCACAGAGATCTTTAGCTCTAAGAGATCAACGTCCCTAGAGACCACTCAGACCTGGGCCCTCTCACATGATCTAAGTCTTTAAAAAAATTTTTTTTTGATGTTTATTTATTTTTGAGATAACGCGAGAGACAGAATGCGGGCAAGTGGAGGGGCAGACAGAGGGAGACACAGAATCCAAAGCAGGCTCCAGGCTCCGAGCTGTCAGCTGTCAGCCCAGAGCCCGACGTGGGGCTCAAACTCACAAACCGTGAGAACGTGACCTGAGCCGAAGTCAGACACTTGTTCGACTGAGCCACTCAGGTGCCCCTCACGTGATCTAAGTCTTAAACCTAAAGGAGAGTAGCATCCTTACCCTGGGAGAGCCCATTCTTGTAACTGTGCTGGGTGGTATCCCTGAAGAGCATTCTCTAAGCAGGGTCCAGGTAACCCATTCTTCCCTGAAGTCCCCAGCCACATCATTGAGAGTCATCAGTTCCTAAAGCAGGAGAACTCAGTATGCATCAAAAGCTCTCTGGATAGTCTAACCATTGTCTCAAAACCAAAAGACCACCCCGGTGCCACCAGTATACCCAAAGACCCCAGCCCCCCCCCCCCCCCCGGAATAGAATAGTTCTGAGATAAATTCTGTCAACCGTAGAAGGGTTGCTTTTCTTACTGTTTTTACATGATCCTTCCCTTGGCCAACATTCACATCACTAAGTGAGGCCTGGAGCTCCCAAACACAGCTACAAGAAACATTAACCTTTTGAGGAACAAATTGTCCATGATGGACAAGATAAACAAAGGATAGAGTATGCAGGTGTTGGGGGGAGGGACTTGATTTTGCGAAAAGCTCTCCAGCTACATCTTCCTCGGCAAGCTAGGAAATTGTGGATTTAATTATACTCGTATTAGCTATGAGAACAGCTGACTTTTCCTGGCTTGCAGATTTGGTGTCAACCTCAAGGAACAGATCAGACAGAACATGAAAAGTTCTGGGTACCATTTTTACAGTAATGTGCTGTAAAAGGCAGTAGGAGTCACAAAGAAATAGAATTTTGTTTTGTTTTGGTGTGTGTGTGTGTGTGTGTGTGTGTGTGTGTGTGTGCGCGTGCGCGTGTGGGGGGGGGGGAGGGGTGGCTTAAAGAGTTTCCAATAGAAAAAAACACAAGTCAGCCAGCTGAATCTACTACAAAAACTTCTGCGTTTCAGTGGAGGATGGACCAGACTAGAACGAGGAAGCTTTCCTCTTTCTCGTCTTTTGTCACACCAGTCGAAGCACCTGGCTACTACTAGAATATTCTTGCACTTTTCGTGGAAATACTCATGCATTTACACACATTGCTCTCGGTCCTTTATAAAGTACTGAGTTTTTAAAAGACCTAAAAACCGTAAGGAAACATTTCATCTCTCTGCTTTAAAACCCCAACAAACGAAAGGAATGTCATTAGGAGGTAAAAACTGGAAATAAGTTTTGAGCATACATTTTATTTCGGCATCCATGAGGAGACACAACTGCAGGGCCCACTTGCAGGAGACAGCGGGACTGAGGGGAGGAGAGTTCACAGCCACGGTCACGGAAACATTGTTTCCCACCCGGTCTCCCATCCCCCCACCCCCACCCCCCGCAGGTGACCCCGCAGGCCCCCGGAGCGCCGAGGTGCTGTGACTAAGTGCCATCGTGAGCGGCACCGGTTTGTTCGCTGGGTTTATTAATAGGGACATGACGGCACGGGTGGGACCGGCACTCGTCCCCCACCCCCACCCCCCTCGCGGTGCTGCAGGCCCTAATCAGGGCGCCGCGGTCACAGGGTCACAAGGCACGCCGAAGCCCGGGGACCACGACCGAGGAGCGGGAAGACTGATCAAGAGGATGGGCTATCCCGACGACGGCACAGAAAGCCGCAGCCACCTCTCCTCACTCTTCGGCGAAACCCGCGGGCTCCGAAAGGCGAGCGCGGCGACCTGGCAGGGGCCACAGCGCGGCGGCGGGCGAGTCCCCTCCACGCCCCTCTGCAGCTCCCGGGCGACCGCCGCAGTCTCCTTCCCCGCATCACTCACCGGCCCGGCTCCGGGATGGAGCAGAAAGTGAGAGTCCTCCACCGCCGAGCCGCTCCCGGCCCACAAAGCCGAGGCGGTCCCTTCTCGAACCCGACCGGGATTCGTGACAGGGCTGTGGGGACACAGGTGGGACTCTGCGCTCGACCGCTCGCAGCCGGAAGATACCGCCCCTGTTTCATTGCCATTGGCTGCTCAGTTTCGGCGACCAGAAGCCTTGTCCGCCCATAGGCTGGTGCAGCTTTCAATCTCCGCGCGGCCTTCTGGGAAATGTAGTCTCGAACAAGACCGCTTCAAAGGACTCGGAGTCCAGGGATGCCCAGGTCCCATCGGTGCCAAGTGCAAAACCCAGTTCTCCCTACCGCGGGAACTGCTCCTCCCGAGGTGAGAGGGTGGGGTCCGGAGACTGCACACCCGGAGAGGGATCTGCAGATGGGAACCACCTGGCCTCACCCGACTGCCGCCGAGCAGCCTTGTACCAACGGCGGCGTCTCCCGCGCTCTGGCACCTCGCCCTTGCCAAGCGAGGGGCAGCTCATCGCCGCGGCCTTGTGGATCCTCCTGTGCCGGGTTCCCCATCCTGGGGGGCAGAGCCTGCCTGGTGTCTGCCACCAACAGATCCCTGGGCAACTGAGGCTGTGCATTAAGAAACCCCAAGCAGAAGCCTTTAGCGGAAAACAGACGTTTTGCCCCCTTCCATTGGCATCGCAATTTCCTCTCCATTGGTAACCACACCTGTTAATAGCCAGAGGAGGCTGGCCTGGGTGTCTTATCGCCTAGGAAAGGTGTACTGGGTTCCAAACTGTGGAGACTCCGGGGTCTTATGTGAGAACCAGTGTTCACTTTGGGCGAGCCCCTACCTAAAAAATAATAGAAGCCTTTCTTTACAATGAAGAAAACGCACCTGTCTACCAGATTTGTTGATTCATTCAGTGCAGTTAAAAACAAACAAACAAACAAACAAACAAACAAAAACCCGAAACATTTTGGGGCACTTGGGTGGCTCGGTTGGTTAAGCGTCCAACTTTGGCTCAGGTCATGGTCTCATGGTTCTTTGAGCCCTGAGTGGGGCTCTGTGCTGACAGCTCAGAGCCTGGAGCCTGCTTTGGATTCGGTTTCCCTCTCTCTGCCCCTCACCCGCTTGTGCTCTGTCTCTCTCTCTCTCTCAAAAATAAATAAATAATAATAAAAGAATAATAATAATAATAATAAAGAAGAAATTAAAAATAATATTATTAAAAATAAGAAGAAGAAGAAGAACATTTTGTGGTGGACTGTAAAATTCTTAGAATGACCAGCTCAAGGGGTAATGTGAAAGACTCCTTCAGTGCTAGTTCAACCATTCCTTCAATGTGTACGGTGTATCTTCCAACAAATATTTACTGGGAACGTTCTACATTCCAGACTGTTCTGCGCATTGTGGTTACCCACAGGAATCACACGTGACCATTGCCTTCCTGAAGCTCACAGGCCAACAGAGGCGAGAAACCATAGAAAATACACTGCAATACCAAATAATGTTTTCTTTTTTTTTTTTTTTTCCATATAGCTAGTGCATCTCAATTGTTTTGCTATATAACTGTAGTCAGCTGCAAAATGACCACAATAGCATTTTGGAGAATTCTGCCCACCGTAAACAAACATCTGGTTTTGCTCAGCAGATACGTTTTAGTTAGATGGAAATGGGATAAACTGAAATCTCATGGGAACCCAGAAACAGCAAGGAACACCCTGGAAACCTAGGGAGTGCCAGGCTCCCATAAACGGAACACAGTTCAGGACCTGGATAATCAGAGGCATCTCCAGACCCCTCAGGGGTCTTTCTGGCATTCCGCCATCAGGAAGATTCTATGGCTCTTCAACCGATCATCAGGGAGTGTGGAGGGCAGGTACACGAAGAGTCACTGAATCTGGCCGATGGCTCTCCCTTGCCTCTCCCTCTGGCCTCGTTCCTTCTGCCCCCGCCTCGCTCTCTTAGCCTTTTATTCATCGTTATCAGATGTGTGGGGAGAAGAAGGGGAGGAGAAGCTCGGTCTCATGAGAAAATCAGCCTGCAGAGAAATGAGGCCATGTACCCCGGGTGGCTACTTGGAGCAGGCCCATGACCTATTAGGAGTTGGGTGCTTACAGGTGTGGCAGCATGGAAATGGAGGAGGGGAGGGAAGCTGAAAAGACTTCATGGAGGATGAAGAGAGATTTTTAGCAGGTGCTTTAACTCCCTCTAAGGGAGGGAGTATATCGTCCTTTGGTGCATAACGAATTACCCCTCAAACGCCGTGGGTTACCACAGCCATTTATTATGGTTCCTGCGGCTCGCGAATCCGAGCAGCTTAGCTGGCTGTCTCTAATCGAGGGTCTGTCACGAGGCTGCATCCAGGTGCTGACTGGGGCTGCGGATGATCCGAAGGCCTGACTGGGGCTGGAGGCCCTGCTTCCAAGCTCACACATACACAGGCTGTCTCCTCACACGTAGGCCTCTCCTCACAACACGGTGGCCAGTTTCCCCAGAATGAGCGATCTGACAGAAGCAGAGGCTCACCTAATCTTGGAAGTGATATACCGTCCCTTCTGCCAAATGCCCTTGGTCATGCAGACCACCCCTGGTACGGTGCGGGACAAGGACACGAATACTAGGAAGCATGGATCAGTGGGCCACCTTGGAGACCGGCTACCACAGGACTAAAGTGGACTTTAGGACATTTTCCTTGTGACGCTCTGTCAAACTCCTGTGGCACCTCTTTAAGGAAACTTGTAATAGAGATCTATACGTATGGGGAAGCGGGGAGGGACAGTCACAATGTACATGGCATGACCCAGAGGTACAAATTAAAAAACAATATTTTTTTATTTTAGAGAGAGAGAGAGTATGAGCAGGGGAGAGAGTTAGAGGGAGAGAGAGACAGTGAGAGAGAGAGAGAGAGAGAGAGAGAGAGAGAATCTCAAGCAGGCCCCACACTCAGTATGGGGCCCAACGTGGGGCTCGATCCCACAACCCTGGAATCATGACCTGAGCCGAAATCAAGAGTAGGATGCTCAACTGACTGAGCCACCCAGGCGCCCTAGTACACATTTTTTTTTTAAGTCTTCATGGCTGCACTAAGATTCCTCAGAAGATTCTCATTACTGGGCAGCTCTTCAGCTTACTGGTTAAAAAGAACATTCTCTTTCGGGTTTGAAATAGTTAAATCTGGGCAAATCGTAGTCCATTTAAAGTTCAAATTCCCTCTGAAAGCTGTCTGTCTCCCCCAACGGGGTCCTCTCCACTTACTCATTCCCAAGATGTTATCGGGGAGCAGGGGGCGCACGGGGGGAAGGGACCCCAGTTCTCCAGCTGACCTTCTCCACCGACTCCTGCTCACCCCACGCACAGCTCACTCACCAGATCTCTCCTGGCCTCTCTACTCATTTCATCGCCACTGACCCATCCAATTCCGGGGGCCTGTTCTCTCCGGTGCCTGCTTAGGCCACCGCCCTGAAGTCTTGGCCAGGGGTCTTCAGCCACAGGGTGACCCTTCGGGAGGCCTCCTGGCTCTCAGTTTCAGCCTGTCCCATCACCCTTACTGGGAGCACTTGGAGATTTCTGAAACCCTCCATGGTACACAGCATAAGCCTCAGGGTGCTGCTTCTGACCCTCTGTCTGCCCGATTCATCCATGGCTGCCATTTCCACACTACTGTAACTACGTCACGTTGACTCAGGGATGCTCTACGGGTCAGTCTCCTTTAACAGTTCAAAAAAGAAACAGGCTGCGATTTCTTTCTTTCTTTTTTTAATAGGTTTCCTTCATTAAAAAAATTTTTTTAATGTTTATTTTTGAGAGCGTGGGGGAGGAGCGGGGGGATGGGGGGGACAAAGGGTCCAAAGCAGGCTCCAGGCTGACAGCACAGAGCCCGATGCTGGGCTTGAACTCGCCAATCGTGAGATCATGACCTGAGCCGAAGTCGGAGGCTCCCCCCGCTTCCCCGGCTGAGCCACCGAGGTGCCCCAGCTGCAATTTCTTTTATTTCAGTTTCCCTTTCAGTCTCTTTGGGGTTCTTAGCACTGTCCTGCGTCTGTTCCCGTTGGCGATAAACTTCCTGGCCTCCTTTTAATGGCCCCAGCCTGCCTGGAGCCCCTCTCTAAGGAACTGCGCCTGGCTGTGTGTAAGGGACTACTGTCGTTCAGCCTGTAGGGGCTATTTTTCTCAGGTATCAAGAAGCGTGGAAATAGCACCGGTCCAGCCACTCTGGGAGGGCCAGCAGGGACTCAGATGACCTCTGTGTCTCTGCTCTGCCTACCTTAGTGGGAGGCCCTTGTCTTGGTCGCTTCCAGTCATCACGTCCGGGTTCCAGAATAGAATATCGTTCCACCATTAAATGCTATCAGCATTGAACTAATGCAGAACGTGGAAAAATGAAAGATGTGTAAAAAAAAAAAAAAAATGTGGCAAAACAGGTGCATCAAGCACGATCACACTTGTATGTGGTGAACACTTGTCATTTGTCTACTAGCTCACTGGTCCCGGGTATTACAAGAAATAGCACCCGATCTTTCTTGAGGAAACAGCACCCGTGGTTCAGATGTCAGCTGGCCTCTCCTCGCGTGACCCTCCCCTCCGTCACAGGGTTTGGCTTAGAAGCGGGTACTTGAGGGCCGGCTGGGTGGCTCAGTCGGCTAAGTGTCCCACTCTGGATTTCGGCTCAGGTCGTGATCTCGCGGTCCGTGGGATCGAGCCCCACGTCGGGCTCTGCGCTGATATCGCAGAGCCTGTTTGGGACTCTCTCTCTCCCTCTTTCTCTGCCCCTCCCCTGTTTGTGCTCTCTCTCTCTCTGTCTCTCTCTCTCTCTCTCTCAAAATAAATAAGTAAACATTACACTCTGTACTGAAAAACAGAAGTGGGTACTTGATCCAGACTGAGCCAGTCACCGCCCCGTGCCACCTTGCGGCGACAGTTTGTCAGAGAGTGTGCTGGTGTATCGAGCAAGGGCCTGTCAGGAACCTTCCCTGGCACTTCTTAATCTGGAACCAAAGAAAAAAGGCCTTTTCCCACAGGGGAAGATGGGGGGCCGGGGGGCCGGGAGGCTGGGGCAATGGGCCGCCACGTTTCCTGCCGGGTGAACTGCAGTCTGAGTGCACGAGTGGACCACAGAGAGCTGGAAGCAGACAGCAAAAGCTGGGGGGCAGTCCTGAGAGCCTTCGGGTCTTTGGTCACTGAGGCCAGAAGTAACCCTGACTTTTCCCTAAGTGTGTCTTATGAGTCAATACACATTCCTTTCCTGCCTAAGCTAGTTTGAGTGGCAAAGGTCAGACGCTCGAAATTTAAAAATTCCCCAATAACGCACCGTTCCTGTCAAAGCAAAATCCGTGGACGTGGACACACACGTGCACGTATATACAAATATGAGAAGAGCTTTTGCTCACCTGTATTTCAAATCTCTCTCAATGACCCTAGTCGGTTTTTAATGCCGTGTTTTAGAATTATCCAGTTAAACGTACTTTCTGTAAAGCGTTCAGATAATTCGCCTAAAAGAGAATGCGATTAGAAACAAAATGTGCAGCTTTCATCCTTGCCGGTGATAACAAACGAGCAAAATTACTTGAAACCCTTTTAAGCTGAACCACTTCCAGGAGAATTAACCAATTCAACTCCTTCTTGGTAGAGATTCAAAACCAAGTATCTATACCTAATGTGATAAAAAGGATCAGGCGGGGATTATGACCAACTGGTATGATAATGAGGTAATTCTCCCAAACTCCCTCCTTACAGAAGAGACAGTATATCTTCTGTAAAGATGTGTTCTCATTTGGAGGAGGGCCTGAAATTTCCAGAGGGCTTCCGCACAACCTCCTTCCAGGATCTGGGAACCAACTTTGTTTCCCGTCTCTGGTAACCCGACATCACTCATAAAAGACTTTTTTGTGTACTGTGAATCGTATGAGGAAGACTTTGTGACCCTACAGGTTACTTTTTGCAAGACAGAAATTCTCTATTTGAAAATGCATGTTGAGATCACATATTCCATCACCATGGGGAGTTTCTTACTTCCTCTAACAAAAAATCTTTTATTTTTATGATTATGTAAGTAAAATGCATTCATTTTTTAAAAAATTAGAAATACAGGGGCACCTGGGTGGCTCAATCGGTGAAGCGTCCGACTTCAGCTCAGGTCATGATTTCACAGTTCCTGAGTTCGAGCCCCACATCGGGCTCTGTGCTGACAGCTTAGAGCCTGGAGCCTGCTTTGAATTCTATGTCTCCCTCTCTCTCTGCCCCTCCCCTGCTCATGCTCTGTCTCTCTCTCCTTCAAAAATAAATAAAAACATTTAAAAAAATTTAAAAAGTTAGAAATACAGAGAAATAGATAAATCCTACCACCCACTAAAAAAAATCACTTAATATTTCGCTACATATCTTTCCTCTGTGTGTGTGTGTGTGTGTGTGTGTGTGTGCGTGTGCGTGTGTGTCTGTGCATGCGTGCTAGAAAATTTTGCCCAAGCAGAAGCTACAGTTGAGATATCTCTGGGGAGAAGGGGGAATCCTTCCCTTCTTTCCTCATTCCATTTGATGTTCTTATATGTGTCGGTATCCGAGGTCCTTTACTTTTTTGTTTCAAGAAGGAGAGTGGAGATTTGGGGGCAGAGGTACCTGGTGAGAAGAAGCGATGAGGACAAGGTGGGGAACAGTTTGGTGACTGGTGTGTTTTTTGGCCACTTATGAAGGCAGACCGAGAAACTCGGAGAGCCGTGCTCAGCAGAGGCCGGCTGGGGCCCCGGGCACCGGGCACCGGCCGTGCTCTCCGGGGAGCAGGGATGCCTCGCAACCCAGGACTGGAGAGGGGCCCCCTCCTAACCCGGGGGGTGGTACTACCTGGCCAACAGCCTCTACCGCACAGGCAGCCGGAGAAGGGTGTGGGCTGGCCAAGCTTAACAACTGGAGTAGTGTCACATCTGGGGATGCCTCTAAGGAAAGGGAAGAGTTTTCCGAGCGAGGGTGAGGAAGGACATGGGGGTCTTGCAGTCAAGGGCATGATACGTAGAGCAGCACTTCCCAAATCTTAATAGCTACGTGAATCACCTGGGGCGGGGGGGGGGGGGGGGAAGGCTTGTGTTTTTTGTTTTGTTTTGTTTGTTTGTTTTTATTTTTAAATGCCTTTTAAATTTTTGGCTTTTTTCCTCCCCCCACTTTTAATGATGTTAACATAGCACTTTATTTACTGGGAACCTTTTACTTTACATTACTTCCATAGATGATCCAAAATAAAGCCATAAGATTTTCATGTTGTATTACTTGGGGAACATTTCTTTCTACTGGGATGATTAAAAAAAATTTTTTTTAATGATTATTTTTTTTTTTTGAGAGAACAGCAGAGCACGAGCAGGGGAGGGGCAGAGAGAGAGGAGATACAGAACCCGAAGCAGGCTCCAGGCTCCGAGCTGTCAGCACAGAGCCCGACGCGGGGCTCGAACTCACAAACCTCGGGATCATGACCTGAGCTGAAGTTGGACACTTAACTGACTGAGCCACCCAGGTGCCCCTCTACTAAAGTGACTTAAGCAGCATTTTCTCTTCCTGTCCTGTGGGAACAAAAGAAATCTAAGCTTTGTTAAAGGTTGCAGGCAATATGTTAGGTTGGCTTCATTTAAAAAATGTTTTTTGTTTTTTGTTTATTTTTGTTTTTACATTTATTTATTTTTGAGAGACAGAGTGAGACGAAGTGAGGGTGGGGGAGGGGCAGAGAGGGAGGGAGACACAGGATTGGAAGCAGGCTCCAGGCTCTGAGCTGTCAGCACAGAGCCCGACGCGGGGCTTGAACCCACAGACTGTGAGATCGTGACCTGAGCCGAAGTCGGATGCTCAACTGACTGAGCCACCCAGGCGCCTCTAAAAAATGTTTTTGAAATAAAATTCATATAGCATAAATTCAAAAATTCAGTGGTGGTTAGTATATTTACAATGTTGGGCAAACGTCACCACTATCTAATTCCAGAACATTTCCATCATTCCCCAAAAGAAATCCCTCACCCATCATCAGTGACTCCGATGCCCCCTTTCGCCCATACCTTAGGCAGACAATAATCTTTTTGTCTCTATAGATCTGCTTTATCCAGGACATTTCAAATGAATGGAATCATACGATATGTGCTCTTCTGTGTCTGACTTCTTTCATTTAACATAATGTTTTCAGGGCTTATCTATGCCATACCACATATCAGTATTTCATGCCTTTTTATGGCTCAGTAATATTCCATTGTGTGGACAGACCTTATTTGCTTATCCACTCATCAGCTGACGTGGGAGCCTGTATATTAAATATGTATTCTGATTCAGCAGGCGGGGCTAGGACGGGGTCTGAGATTCTGCATTTCTAGCAAGTTCCCAGGTTGTTGTCCCACACTGCTAGTTCAAACACCACGCTTGGAATATAAAGGATTTAGGGGCACCTGGTTAAGAGTCGGTTAAGTGTCCAGCTTCGGCTCAGGTCCTGATCTCACGGTTCGTGAGTTCAAGCCCTGCATCAGGCTCGCTGCTGTCGGTGTGGAAGCCGCTTAGGATCCTCTGTCCCCCTGCCCTCCTCCCACTTGCGCTCTCTGTCTTTCAAAACATAAAAAAATGAACGTAAAAAAAAAAAAGGAATATAAAGGATTTAGACTCTAAACACCACATTTTAGAGCATCATAATTTAGGATACTAATATGAGTACAAGCCTGAAGCATACTGGGTAAACACACTCATACACAATTTTTTTTTTTTTTTTTTTTGGTGCCGAGACCTGGGATCATACACAATTTTTAAAAGAAGGATGGACTCCTGCTGTTAGCGTACTTTTGTTAACGTGAATGAGGCGTCAATCTTCAGCATGGAGCTCTGCCTTCATTAAAGCCTTTACTCACCATGAATGCAGGGAAGAACCTTCCTTTCACAGCCCGGACTTGACCTTGACAAACGTTATCAAGCACTGATACCTGTAAGCCACAAATGGTCATATTACTTAGAGTGAATGTTTATTACCAACAACGGAGATCCGAGGTCCCTGATTTATGAATTTGTTCATCGCTCTTCCTTTTATGGGTCGTTCCCACAGGAGATGGGAGTGCCTCTTTTGTGAGAACATTTCTGGGCCCAGGATATCAAGAGACATGCTGATACGCAGCAGCCCAAATGAATTACCGTCTTTCATCTAAAATGCCACTACATGCCGCTAAGAGAGGGAACAAAACTGCCTATTAAACTCTGACATGCTGTCAGTTGTAAGGTGCATCCTGACTTCAATGATGCCACCATAAGGTAATCAGGGGCAGAGAAATATGGCAACGCCCCCGTGGGCCCCAAACTCACTTTATGTGCCCACTGAAATCCCGTACTGGCCTTGCTTTCCGGCCGGGATGCGAGCAGCGACCTGGTCTGTGGCTGCCGCAGGCTCTGAGTCACAGGAGGGCACGAACCCACCGAAGCCACCGTGCCCGGCCTCGCACCAGCATCTGTGCTTCCTCCCTCTGCCTCGCGGGTTCTAGCCTCGTCGGAGGCTGCCTTGGGTTCTAGCATTTGCCATAACTGCTGGAGGAGGAAGGTTGCTCAACTCCTAAGAGAGAAGAGGTTAATACCCTGCAGGGACAAACGTTGACTAATGAGGGACTTTAGCAGCCTGGAGATGGCTTGATCCTCCCTTCCGTGCCCCTCCCCCACACCGGCCCCCCACCCCCCACCCCGTCCCAGGCTCAGAGATGATACAGCTTTTTTTTCGGCTTCTCAAAGACATCCTGTGAGACACAGGAAGCAATCGTGTTTGCAAAAGCTGTGGCCAGTACAGTGATGCCTGCTCTCACATTTGCTCCCCTCCTTCCCTTGCTGTGCTCCCTTTTCCTCATCACTCCTGCGGCCCTGGGAACGGATGCTCCCACACAGTCTGGTATAAAAACCTCGCCTCAGATTCTGTTCTCTAAGGAACCCAGGCTCAGACATCATCTCCACCGACGCACGTCGCGGGAATGAAGTCACATGCCGATGTGGATGGGGAAAGACGGGGCGGTGTTGAAAGGAGAGGAGAAGTAGCAGAGTGTTCTAGAATTTTCCAAGTTGTCAGTACCAGGGCTTAACTGATTTCTTACTCACAAAACACACTGGACATAGATCTCTATGATCAGGTGAATAGCTAGTATCTGCCTGCAGAAGGGAGGGTGGAGGGGCGCCTGGGCGGCTCAGTCGGTTAAGCGTCCGACTCGGGCTCAGGTCATGATCTCACGGCGCGTGAGTTTGAGCCCGCGTCGGGCTCTGTGCTGACAGCTCGGAACCTGGAGCCTGCTTCGGGTTCTGTGTCTCCCTCTCTCTCTGCCCCTCCCCTACTTGTGCTTTGTCTCTCTCTCTCAAAAAATAAATAAACACAAATGGGAAGAGTGGATTCAGTATGTGACTTCTTAGAGACTGACACTAAGGGTAACAGCAGCTCCTTCAACCCAGCATTTTCACTTCTAGGAATTAATCCTACAGACACATTTCCGTGCGTGCACCGTATATAAAGATAGTATCATATTGTTGGTTATAACTGGAAGCATCTCAAACGTCGTCAGTACGAGACGGGCTAAATGAATTAGGACATCCCCAGGCCATGAAACACTATGCGGCCATTCAACAGTGAGGAAAATCTAAACGTTCTGGTGTGGACTGCCTTCCAAGATATAGTACAGCATGAAAAAAAAAAAAAAAAAAAGCCCCAACACCAAAGCAGTACGTGCCGTCGACCAACATTGGAGTGAAAAAGATCCATATACCAGGGAGCCTGGGTGGTTCAGTCAGTTGAGCGCCCGACTCCTGGTTTCGGCTCAGGTCATGATCTCAGGATTCGTGGGATCGAGCCCCCCGTCGGGCTCTGGGCTGAAAGTGTGGACCCTGTTTGGGATTCTCTCTCTCCCTCTCTCTGCTCCTCCCCCCTCAAAATGAATGAATGAATGAATGAATGAATGAATAAATAAATAAATAAATAAACATTAAAAAATATATATCTGTAAACATGTTTCTATCATTCATAGACTTTCTCTGTAAAAGTAAAGAAGAGATCGCTAAGACTGGTTACTTCTGAAAAGGGCAACTGGGGTCCTGTGGCCTGAGGGACAGAGGTGAGAGTGAGACCTGTTCGTTTTACTTCCGTTTTTTAACGGTGTGTATTCTTCAATCGCCTAAACGTGTTTTTGAGCACTGGCTGGGTGTTTCTCTTCTTCTGTGAGGTGGCAACTCTTAGTGTCCTGATTCCACAAGGAGGACACCAAGGTAGAAGAGGTGAAATGACTTGCCCAGGGTCACACGCGGCTATGGCAGCTGAGCCGGGATTCAAAACTGGATCTAACTCCAAAATCCAGGGGGATCAACTCATCCTGATTTGCTGGGATTCTCCTGGTTTAGCAGTGAATGACCCTCACCCTGGGAAATGCTTAAAAACTATCCTGTTTTTTTTTTTTTTTAATGTTTATTTTTGAGAAAGAGAGTGAGACACAGTGTGAGCACGGGAGGGTCAGAGAGAGGGAGACACAGAATCCAAAGCAGGCTCCAGGCTCTGAGCAGTCAGCCACAGAGCCCGACTCGGGGCTCGAACCATGAACCGTGAGAACACGACCTGAGCGGAAGTCAGACGCCCAACCGACTGAGCCACCCAGGCGCCCCTGCCCTGGTTTTCAGATGGAAAGCCCGCATCCTGGACACTTCCTTGGGCCTGGACAAAGCAGGATGGCTGGCCACCCTACCGAAATCCCAGATCTCGGCCGCTTTGCTCTGCTACCTTCCCGACGAACTCACGTGTTCTATCCGATCCAGCGTTGACAAATACCTATAAACCGGGAATTTGGAGCCGCACCTGTGGACACCTTCTGAGGTCCCTCTCCGGGCCACACCGTCATCTGGGAGAAATGCCCTCCCTGCTGGTGCGGGTCCCTGGGGCCAGTACGCACCACGGGACTCTACTTTTTCCTGCACAAACGGTTGCAGCGTGAGGGCACTTTTGATCCAGGTCAAAAACCCAGCGGTCACAGATTCTCTCTCCCAGGAGTGCGGCCCTGGCACTCTGGAGACTCCCTACTTGAGGCTGCAAGCCCCGTGAGGGCCCGGTAACCCTGGCCTGAGGCGCCACTGGGGCCGTGCGCTGGAGGCAGACTTGCCAAGCAGAAGAATGAACCCCATGTCAGACAGCAGCGGACGCGGGAGGTCACGGGGCCGCCTCTGGGCCCGGGGCCACGTGGCTTCTCGAACTGGGTCAGAGTACCCTGCGGGCTTGGTCTCATTGCTTCTCCTGGACACTACCTTGTCGCCCTGTACCTTCCCACCCGATCTCCCTTTTGGTCTGGAGCTATTCTCCGTGGGTTTCCATCCCTTGAAGACAAACATTCCCTAAACAACGAAAACAATGCTAATTAAAAATGTAATCTCTGCTGGGGCACCCGGCATGCAACTTTTCACCGTGGGCTGATGATAGGTTTGAGCCCCACGTTGGGAGTAGAGATCACTTAAGAATAAAATCTTAAAGGGGCCCCTGGGTGGCTCAGTCGATTGAGCGTCCGACTTCAGCTGAGGTCACAATCTCGCGGTCCACGGGTTCGAGCCCCGCGTGGGGCTCTGTGCTGACAGCTCAAAGCCTGGAGCCTGCTTCAGATTTTGGGTCTCTTTCTCTCTGCCCCTCCCCTGTTCAGGCCTCTGTCTTTTTCTTTCTCTCAAAAGCAAATAAACATTAAAAAAAATTGAAAATAGGGGCGCCTGGGTGGCTCAGTCGGTTAAGCGGCCGACTGCGGCTCAGGTCATGATCTCACGGTGCGTGAGTTTGAGCCCCGCGTCGGGCTCTGTGCTGACAGCTCAGAGCCTGAAGCCTGTTTCAGATTCTGCGTCTCCCTCTCTCTGACCCTCCCCCGTTGTTCATGCTCTGTCTCTCTCTGTCTCAAAAATAAACGTTAAAAAAAATAAATAAAAATTAAAAAAAAATTAAAAATAAAATCTAGAAAAAAGAACACACACACACACACACACACACGTGTGTGTGTGTGTGTGTGTGTGTGTGTGTGTGTGTATTGTGTGTATATATATATAATCTTTGCTTCCTGAGGGCTGGCAATCCAAGGCAGAGAACACTGATATTGCCCAATGTAGGGGGCCAGAGGACAATTTCTTTGGTCCTTCAATTCACAGGGTTCTTTTCTTCCTTTTAAAGTAGGTAAGTAATAACACATACTTATATTTTCATGGTCAAGGTCTCAAATAATACAGAAAAGATGAAGACCTACCTCTGCCTTCAACAATCCCATTCTTTTCCTCTGCCCCGAGGAAACCACTGTTAAAGGTCTGGTGGATGTGTATCCTTCCAGACCTTTCCCCTACATTTCTATTCACATGTGTACTTTTCTCCTAAATGCCACTGCACGCTGGGGGCCACAATCTGGCAGCCTGTAGGCTTATAGCAGGTTTGGCTTGACCCACAGAGCATTTTTGAAAATCTCTAAGTTAGTTGGCAACATTTTAAATTGGGATATCTCGTGAAAGTCTTGGAAACTTGGAAGATAAGGCGACAGGGGCTCTCACTTCTGCCTGGAAACCGCGGAGTAGCACCCAGCAGCGGACTGCCCCCTGCAGGCGGGACGAGCCCTTCTCTTCTCCGGCACCCACTCTTCCCAGAGGTCTCCCACCGGCCCGCCTCAGCCTCATCGGTTTACACGTCGCCTCTCTGGCCCTCTGAAGGATGTGCTTTTTCAACCTCTGTACGTAGTGTTCCGTGGCTCTCTCTTTTCACTTAAAAACCTATCGTGGGCGTCCTTCTGCAAGTACAAACTGACCTACCTTAGTCCTTTTCACAGGTACAGTCCGTGCTCACTATTTGCGGATTCTCTATTTGCAAATCTGCGGCTACTCTCTAAGATTTATTTGTAGTCTTCAAGTTAATAGTCCCAGCGCTTCCGGGGTCACACGGAGACATGGGCAGAGCACTGGACAATTTCAGTGGCTTGATGTGCATGTCTCCCGCTGAGGCTGAACGAGGTGAGGCCCTACTTCCTTGTTTCAGCTTTCATACCGCAAACGAGTGCCCCCAAATTTTGGCAGTCTTTTTAATGCCATGATTTTTGTATTTCTGTGCCCTTTTTTTCTTTTTTTAGAGACAGAGAGAGCACGCATGCAAGCGGGGGAGGCACAGGGCGAGAGGGAGAGGGAGAGTCTTAAGCAGGCTCATGACCGAAGCTGAAATCAGGAGTCAGACGCTTAACCGACCAAGTCACCCAGGCGCCCCTGTCTTTTTGTGCTTCTGCTGTTGATTTCACTTCTTCCATGAAAACCAGTAGGGCTGGAGTGGTGTCCAGCGTTCCCAGGATCAAGAAGGCTGTACGGGGGCTGAACCTATTGCAATAATCATTTGACAACACATGTCAATCAATGCATCCTGTGTGCCCCTTAAACTCACGCGGTGACGTGTGACAATTATTTCTCAGTAAAACTGAAAAAAAGAAGAAGGCTGTGATGTGCCTTATGGAGAAAATACATGTGTCAGATAAGCTTCATTCAGGCTCCAGTCAGTGCCCACTGGCTGTGCGTTCTGTGTTAATGAATCAGTGACACTGTCCACCTAGTTAATTTTGCAGGCAAGCCAGGTCTGCTGAAGAAGGGTTTTAAAAGACTACCTGCTAAATGTCATACAGGAAAAGGGTTACGTGGACGAGAAGGTTTGCAACACTGGTTAGACTGGCTTGTTTTACAAGGATGTTGGCAAATGAACCTACTTAAGGCAACTAGCCTCCAAAGCCCTTGGCTTTCAATCATTGAAAGACCTTGCTATTAATTATTTTTAAGCAATGTGTAATAAGTCAAGTGTCTTTAAACAGACACACACATGGGGCGCCTGGCTGGTTCAGTCGGTGGAGCGTGCAACTCCTGATCTTGGGGTTGTGAGTTCAAGCCCCAGGTTGGGTGTGGAGATTACTTAAAAAAAAAATCTTTTTAAAAAATCTGAAAATAAGAAATAGAAAGAAAATGTGAGCAGAGGCTCCCAGGAACCTAACCCGTATTTCCTTTAAGAGCACTGGTTCTGTATTTGTTAATTCAGTGTTCACAGTACTTTACAGAACGTGACTACTGTGAATACTGTGAATAATGAGAATCAACTGTACTTCTATTTAGCCACTCTGTTATTTATCAATATTTAGGTTGATGCCATTTTTTTTCATGTTTATTTATTTTTGAGAGAGAGAGAGAGAGAGAGAGAGAGAGCGAGCATGTGTGAGAGGGGAGGGCCAGAGAAAGAGGGAGACACAGAATCTGAAGCAGGCTCCAGGTTCCGAGCTGTCAGCACAAAGCCCGACGCGGGGCTTGAACCCACAAACCACGAGATCATGCAGGGCGCCCAGGGGTCTCAGTCGGTTGAGCGTCCGACTTCGGCCAGGTCATGATCTCACAGTTTGTGAGTTCGAGCCCCACATCGGGCTCTGTGCTGAAAGCTCAGAGTCTGGACCCTGCTTCAGATTCGGTGTCTCCCTCTCTCTCTGCCCCATCCTCACTCATGCTCTGTCTGTCTCTGTCTTAAAAATAAATAAAACGTTAAAAAAAACAAAAACAAAAACAAAAACACGAGATCACGATCTGAGCCACACCTGAGTCAGATACTTAACCGACTGTGCCACCAAGGTGCCCCCGGTTGATTCCATTTTTTAAATATTACATCCAGTGGGTACGTGTCTCTATATGCATATGAATGAATTTTCTCTAGGATAGGTATCCAGAAGTACAAAGCTGATTCAAAGGGTGTGCCCATTTAAAACACTGATAAATTCTGGGGCGCCTGGGTGGCTCAGTCGGTTAAGTGTCTGACTTCAGCTCAGGTCATCATCTCACGGTTTGTGAGTTCAAGCCCCATGTTGGGCTCTGTGCTGACAGCTCAGAGCCTGGAGCCTGCTTCGGATTCTGTGTCTCCCTCTCTCTCTGCTCTTCTCCTGCTCATGCTCTGTCTCTCTCTCATTGAAGAATAAATAAACATGTAAAACAACAATAATAATAAAATAAAATATCGGTAAATTCTGCTAAATCACATTCCAAAAGGCTCCTTCAATTTCACTGTCTACCAAGTTTGTGAAAGTGCCTGTTTTTGTGCATCTTCATCAAACTTGGTATTATCAATTTTTAATTTGGCCAATATGTTTGTCATATAATGATACATTGTTTTAATATGTATATTTGTACTATTAGTGGCATTATATATCTTTGCATATGTTTTGTGACCAGTTCATAAGGTTTTAATTGAAAAGTATAATAGCCAGGTTCACATATAATTTCCTACCATTACAGACATTATTACAAATACACACAATGAAACAGAAAATCTGAACAGGTCAACTACTAGCAAGGAGATTGAATTAGTAATCAAAAACCTTCTAACAAAAGTCCGGTACCAGACAGCTTCACAATGAATTTCATCAAACGTTCAAAGAATAATTAATACCAGCCCTTCACAAATTCTTCTAAAAAAGAGAAGCGGGGGGGAACTCTTCCAAACATATTTTATAACACCAGCATTACCCTGATAGCAAAACCAGACAAGGACGCTACAAAAAAAAAAAAAGGGAATTTTTACAGGCCAATATCCATGATGAACATAGATGCAAAAATCCTCAGCAAAATATTAGCAAATTGAATTTAACAATACATTAAGAGGATCATACCCCATCGTCCAGTGGGGTTTATTCCAGGGATCCAAAGATGTTTCAACATCCGCAAATCAGTTCACAGGATACAAAACGAAGGATAAAAATCATATGATCACCTCAACAAATGTAGTAAAAGCATTTGACAAAATTCAACATCCATTTATGATAAAAACTCAACAAAGCTGATATAGAGGAAACGTACCTCAATGTAATAAAGGTTACGTATGTCAAACCCACAGCCAACATCATACTCCATGGTGAAAACTGAGAGCTCTTCCTCTAAGATCGGGAATAAGACAGGAATGTCCACTCTCACACTTCTTTTTTTTTTAAGTTTATGCATTTACTTTGAGAGAGAGAGAGAGAGAGAGAGAGAGAGAGAGAGAGAGAGTATGTGAGTGAGCTGGGGAGGGGCGGAGAGCAAGAGAGAGAATCAACACGGGGTTCAATTTCATGAACTGTGAGATCCTGATCTGAGCCGAAATCAAAAGTCAGACACTTAACCAACTGAGCCATCCAGGCGCCCCAACTCTCACCACTTCTATTCAATATAGTATTGGAAGTGCTAGCCACAGCAATTGGGCAAGAAAAAGAAAAAAAAAAGTATCCAAATTGGAGAGGAAGAAGTAAAACTGTCACTATGTGAAGATGACAAGATACTATATATAGAAAACCCTAAAGGGGCACCTGGGTGGCTTAGTCGGTTGAGCATCCGACTTCAGCTCAGGTCATGATCTCACAGCTTGTGAGTTCAAATCCTGCATCGGGCTTTGTGCTGACAGCTCAGAGCCTGGAGCCTGCTTTGGATTCTGTGTCTCCTTCTCTCTCTGCTCCTCCCCCACTTACGCTCTGTCTCTCTCTGTCTCTCAAAAATGAATAAATGTAAAAAAAAGAAAAAGAAAAAAAGAAAACCCTAAAGACACCATCAAAAAACTGTGAGAACTAATAAATTGAGTAAAGTTGCAGAATATAAAATCAACAAATATCTATTGTTTCTTTACACCAATAATGAACAGAGAAATTAAGAAAAGAATTCTATTTACAATTGCATCAAAAAGAATAAAATACCTAGGAATAAATTTGACCAAGGAGGTGAACAACCTGTAGTCCAAAAATTATAAGATACTGATGAAAGAAACTGGAGAAGGTACAAACAAATGGAAAGATACTCCAAGCCCACGTACTGAAAGAAGTAATATTGTTGAAATGGCCATACTAGCCAGAGCAATCTATAGACGCAATGCCATTCCTGGCAAAATTCCAATGGCGCTTTTCACAGAAATAGAACAAACAATCCTAAAATTTGAATGGAGCCACTAAAGCCCCCTGAATGGTGGCATCACACTCCCTGAATTCAAACTCGATTTTGAAGCAACAGTAATGAAAACGGTATAGTACCGGCATAAAAACAGATACATAGATGAACGAGACAGAATAGAGAGCCCAGAAATAGACCATCACTTATACGGGCAATTCATTGATGACAAAGGAGAAAATAAAACTCGATGGAGAAAGGACAGTTTCGTCGGTAAGTGATGTTGGGGAAATTGGACAGCCATATGCAAAAGAATGAAACTGGAGCACTCTCTCATGCCATACACACAAACTAACTCAAAATGGATTAAAGATTTGACTGTAAGATCTAAAACCATGAAAATTCTCGAAGAACACATGAGCAGTGAACTCCCCGACACAGGTCTTGGTGATGAATTTTTGGATCTGGCACCAAAGGCAAAAGCAACGAAAGAAAAATATGGAAGTGGGACTCCATCGAAGTAAAGAGCTCCTGCATGGCACAGGAAACCATCGACAAAATGAAAAGACAACCTACTGAATGGGAGAAAGTAAGTGCAAATTATGTCTCTGATAAGGTGCTAATATCTAAAGTATATAAATAACCCAGACTCAATAGCAAAAAACAATCTGATTTACAAATGAGCGTAAGATCTGAATAGACATTTGTCTTAAAAAATTTTTTTTTGAGAGAGGGAGAGAGAGAGAGCACGGGCAGGGGAGGGACAGAGAGAGGAAGAGAGAGAATTCCAAGCAGGCCCCACATCATCAGCATGGAGCCCAATCCAGGGCTCGAACTCACAAACTGTGAGATCATGACCTGAGCTGAAACCAAGAGTCAAATGCCCAACTGCATGAGCAACCCAGGAGCCCCTGAGTAGACTTTTTTCTAAAGTTTTTTTTTTTAATTTTTAATGTTTGTTTTTGAGAGAGAGAGAGAGGGAGCGAGTGGGAGAGAGGCAGAGAGAGAGGGAGACACAGAATCCAAAGCAGGCTCTAGACTCTGAGCTGTCAGCACAGAGACCCATGTGGGGCTTGAACTCACAAACCACGAGATCATGACCTGAGCCGAAGTCAGATGCTTAACTGACTGAACTATGCAGGCGCCCCAAAAGAAAACATACAGATGGCTAATAGGTATGTGAAAAGATGCTCAATATCATTAATCATCAGGAAAATGCAAATGAAAACGAGAATAAGAGATCATCTCCCCCCTGTCAGAATGGCTATTACCAAAAAGACAAGAGATAACAAGTGTTGTGAGGATGTGGAGAAAAGGGAACCTTTGTGCACTGTGGGTGGGAATATAAATTGGTGTAGCCATTATGGAAAACAGTCGGGAGTTTCCTCAAAAAATTAAAAATAGAACTACTATAGGGGTGCCTGGGTGGTTCTGTTGATGAAGTGTCTGACTCTTGGTTTCGGCTCGGGTCATGATCTCACGGTTCATGGGTTCGAGTCCTGAGTGGGGCTATACACTGACAACATGGACCCTACTTGGGATTCTCTCTCTCCCCCTCTCTCTGCCCCTCCACCGCTGGCTCACGCTCTCTCTCTCTCAAAATACATAAGTCAACTTAAAAAAAAAAAAGAACTACCATATGATCCAGCAATTCCAAATTCCACTTCTGGGCATATATCCAAATAAAACAAAAACACAAATTTGAAAAGATATATGGCACTCTTCATGTTCCCTGCAGCATTATTTATAGTAGCCAAGATATGGAAACAATCTAAGTGTCCACTGATGGATGAATGGATAAAGACATTGTACACACACAGACACACACACACACTCAGAGGCTGGGATGTTATTCAGCATTTTCAAAAGAACAAAATCTTGCCATTTGCAACAACACGGATGGGCCTCGAGAGCATCATGCTAACTGAAATAGGTCAGATACAGAAAGAAAATACTGTGATCTCTCTTAATGTGGAATCTAAAAATAAATAAATAAATAAATAAATAAATAAATAAATAAATAAATAAATTAAAAACCAAGCTCACAGATACCTCTTGGTGGTTGCAAGAGGTGAGGGGTTGGGGGTGGGGAAGAAATGGGTGAACTGTTCTATTTAGTGTGGTTTTAAAACACTGAATAATAATTTTAAAAACCCTACATATTCATTGAACCACGCAAGGCTGACATGATCTTCAGCTGCACTTAGGGAAGCTCCAGGTTTGGCACCATTGGGGGGTTACCAATGTCAAAGCCCTAGATTCTTTCTTCCCACCATGCCATCCCGGGCTGGCATCCCTCTTGCCACAACATGGCTGCAAGCGTTTCCGATATCACACTGGCTACGGAAAAGTTCCCAGAGGGAATGAGACCATCTCTTCAGAATATGCAAACTATTCCTAGGAGCCCCTGCGGCACATCAGCTTTCTCATCCCATAGGTCAGAATCGGGTCACTTGTTCACCCTTTAAACCAGTCCCTGGTAAGGAAAATGGAACCCCGGTGAGTAGCTTCAAGTCCACAAATAGGCCAGACAGTCCTGCCTCAACCAGGCATTGCTTGCTCATCTTTCTCTGATCTTTTCTCACTTCTCACCTTAGCAGCCAGGCTTTTCTTGACCATTGTGTTCGCAATGACACCTCCAGCGTTCTCTTTTTCTCTTCTCTGCTTTAGTTTATTCTAACATAGCATATGCTTTACTTGTTTTTTGAAACGTATTGCCCACCTCTTTCAACCAGAATGTAAGCTGAAGGAGTGTAGGAATTTTGCTGTTCTATTCGCTGCTAAATCGTTAGCACACTCTGGCTGTATAAATAATACTCCGTATTTGTTGAACGAGTGAATACTATTTGAATGAATTCTATCTGAATCCATCTCTCAATTAATTCTAAACTCAGGTGAGGAAAAGAGGGGAATTGTTTATTGAGTCCTCCCCCCTCCCACCCCGCCTGGCCGCTGCAACAGCAGCTTGCACATCAGCAGGACAGGGTGACCCCATCGTCACCTACCAATCTTGGCTCTGTCGCAGACTAGGAGTCTGGAGTTCTTCTCTCTTGTCCAGCAAGAGAGCAGACGCAGCATTGAATACGAGAGAGGCTAATGTCCGGGAGGAGACAAGAGCCCCGAACAGGCATTTCATCTCCGTATTTATTGAGCTCTCAAGATCTTACACACGTGGTGAATGTGGAGAAAACAATGGGACAGTAATTGTTAACTTGTGTAAGAAGTAAAGGGTCTGGGGGGCAAGTGGTGTTTGTGATCAAAGTGTATTGGCACCAGATGGAAAGTAGTCTCCTGTAGGTGACGTAACAAGTTACTTGTGATCCTGTGAACAATATCTCGCTAGCTAACCTCGGGCGCTTTTGCCACATGGTGGTGGCTTTCCGCCCTAAGCTTTTTTCTACTAAGTGGTTAACCTTGGGAGCTTTCACCCTGTGGTGGTGGCTCTCTGCCCTAAGCCTTCTTAACCCATTTATGTGAGTATAAGGAATTCTGGAGACTATTTCCCCCCAGGCTCCACGTACAGCACTTCTACCTGGATGTGAGGTTGCTTCTGCCGCCCGATCGCAGGTGCATTTGAGCCGAGGCACAGTTCCTGGTGTTGGCTGTTCTGCTCCAACGTTCCTCACAAATGACCACGACCACCCGTTGGTGTCATGTCTTAGCTGAGAACCTCTACTCCAGGCCACTCTGCGGTCATGTTATGGCTTTGGGACCAGTATCTTGCCCTCATCCTCGGTTGTTTACATTTCCACCACCTGTGCTCATGGTCCCTTCTCCTCCTCTACTCTGGTGACTCACACCTCCATCTACTCAACCTCTGAGGCGTGGCCATATCAGGAACCTGCTTCTGCTTTAGGACCTCAACACTGTTCTCCTTATTCCCTCTCTTCCTTTCTCTTATAACAACAGGGACAGCTCTTTATCTTCACTGATGCCTCTTTTGCGTCCTTGCTTATTATTCCTCTTACTGTCCACTCAGTCTGGACCCTACAGTTGGTTCTTCAACCATATTCTTTTTTTAAGTTTTTTATGTTTATTTACCCTTGAGAGATAGAGCGAGAGCAGGGGAGGGGCAGAGACAGAGAGAGAGGGAGACACAGAATCCGAAGCAGGCTCCCGGCTCTGAGCTGTCAGCACAGAGCCCGACATGGGCTCGAACCCACGAACCCTGAGATCATGACCTGAGCTGAAGTTGGACGCTTAACCAACTGAGCCACTCAGGTGCCCCTCAACCGTGTTCTTGCTAGTGCCCTAGAATTCCTGTTCTCCAGCTTCTCGGTCTGCCCACTGTGTCATTCCCCACAAAGGGGAATTCCCTGCTGTCTGCGTCTGCAACTTTCGGGTGGATAGAAGTGGTCCTGACCCGGCCCAGCCGGAGGGGCCTGTCCAGGCGGTACAATCCCCACAGTGCCATCCGCCATTTTTCTTCCTGGAGCTGTCTGGGGTCCTGCCATCTGACCAGCCTGGGGAGTGGGAAGGAGATGGGTCAAGTGAAGGAGGGAGAGAAATGTGGGGCCTCGGTGCGCTGGGCTGGCCAGCCTGGGGGAGATTCTTCTCTCTCCTGTTCCTCCTTGAGGCTAGCCCAGATCCCTTACCTACGCCTAAAAACTTTCACATCACCAGGGAAACTGCTTGATTTCACAAATGCTTTGAACCAACTGGGAACTTCTTATTAGAGATGAATGAAAACAGGGCTTGCCCTCCAGGAAGCCCCTAGCAGCTCACTGGCTCCCCAAGTTTTAATGCTTTGAGAAGAAGCTGAAGTAGCAAATGAGAAAAGCAAAAACAAATGCCCAGAAAGACAACAGTATATGGACTTCACCTTCTTTACTGGAAATTTGGAAATGTGTAAGAATGTATTTCTTTATGTTTTCTAGGCACAAGAAATAACTCTAGCTTTTCTTGATGATTTATAATTAAACTGTTGGTCTTGTCCTAACCCTTTCATTTATTTATTTTTAATTGTTTTAAAGTTTATTTATTTTGAAAATGAGGGAGAGAGAGAGAGCACAAGTAGGGAAGAGGCAGAGAGAGAGAGGGAGAGAGAGAATTCCAAGTAGGCTCTTTGCTTGTGGGGCTTGAACCCACAAACTGTGAGATCATGACCTGAGTGAAATCAAGAATCAGGTGGTCAACTGACTGAGCCACCCAGGCACCCCTATCCTAACTCTTTTAAATACACTCAATTTGATTTTGAAAAGAAACTGTTTCCAGAATGAATCCAGGCCATAACCTATTATTAACCCTCAGCTTAAATATTGGCAATATTTTTTTAATGTTTATTTATTTTTTGAGGTGGGGGAGGGGCAGAGAGAGGAGGAGACACAAAATCCAAAGCAGGCTCCAGGCTCTGAGCTGCCAGCACAGAGCCTGATGCGGGGCTCAAACCCACATACCGTGAGATCGTGACCTGAGCTGAAGTCAGATGCTTAACCTACTGAGCCACCCAGGCACCCCAATATTGGCAATGTTTAAAGGTAATGCTGTATTTATTTATTTAAAAAATTTTTTAATGTTTTTATTTACTTTTGAGAGAGAGAGAGAGACAGAGTGTGAGGGGGCAAGGGGCAGAAAGAGGGAGACACATAATCTGAAACAGGCTTCAGGCTCTGAGGTGTCAGTACAGAGCCCGATGTGGGGCTCGAACTCACGAACCATGAGATCGTGACCTGAGCCGAAGTCAGATGCTCAACCGACTGAGCCACCCGAGCGCCCCTAAAGGTAATGTTTTGAAGAGAACATGATTGCAATTCTCATGCAGATATAAAGTGAATACATGTCCAAGATTTTATTGAATGCATTAACTAATCAAGAAACTAGTAAGATGTTCACAAGAGTATTCAAAGAACTACACACACACACACACACACACACACACACGTAGGCAGATAAGAAATGCTAAAAGGAATTTATAAATCGATGCAAATGTATGTATCCACAGGGCAGTAATCAGTTCCATTCCACCAGACATGACTAATTTGCATTTCTCTGGACAAGAATAACTTGCATTAATACTGGTTTTCTACAACTTACAGAGGTGTAAAATAGGTCAAAGATGAGAAAGATACCAGGGATGGTCCTCTAGATAAGACACCCAATAATGTTCATTTGGTCCAGTTTAGTCTTTTGCTTTTTCCTAATAGTGACCACTGGAGGAGAAAACCAAGAAGTATGAATACATAAAAATTTAAAACATGTACATCACAGTATATACATACATACATACATATATATATATATATATAGTTGTTATATATATATATATATATAGTTGTTATATATATATATATATATATATATATATATATATAGTTGTTAAAACTCTTTGGTATGTACACCTAAGATCTGTGCATTCCATTGTCTTATATTTTACATACATTAAAATAATTATTTCAGGGTTGCCTGCCTGGCTCAGTCAGAAAAGTACACGACTCTTGATCTCGAGGTCATAAGTTTGAGCCCCATGTTGGGTGTAGAGATTAAATAGCTAAGTAACTAAATAAATGGTTTTAATCTTAAAAAATAACAAACTGACGGGGCGCCTGGGTGGCTCAGTCGGTTAAGCGGCCGACTTCAGCTCAGGTCACGATCTCGCGGTCCGTGAGTTCAAGCCCCGCGTCGGGCTCTGGGCTGATGGCTCAGAGCCTGGAGCCTGCTTCCGATTCTGTGTCTCCCTCTCTCTCTCTGCCCCTCCCCTGCTTGCTCTCTCTCTCTCTCAAAAATAAACATTAAAAACAAAAATTTAGGGGCACCTGGGTGGCTCAGTCGGTTAAGCATCCGACTTTGGCTCAGGTCATGATCTCACGGTCTGTGAGTTCAAGCCCCGTGTTGGGCTCTGTGCTGACAGCTCAGAGCCTGGAGCCTGTTTCAGATTCTGTGTCTCCCTCTCTTTGACCCTCCCCTGTTCATACTCTGTCTCTCTCTGTCTCAAAAATAAATAAACGTTAAAAAAAAATTAAAAAAAATAAGCTTAAAAACCTTGTGGATGTTAAAAATGTTACTAATAAATTTTTCAGTTCAGCACTACACTGAGAAAACATTTGAAACACGTATGACAATAGATGAGCATCGTCAATAAATAATGGGGTCACGTGAACCAACTGAAAAAAATTAAAACTCATATAAATGGGCAAAAGCTACTAACACACAACAGAAGCAGAGACATACATTTAAAACCATTCATACCAGTGATTAATCACAAATTTAAATAAACTCTTTTTCACGTATCTAATGGTCCGAGAGTCTTAAAAACCATTTTGCTTTGGACAAGGGTGCAGGAGGGTAAGCATTCCATATCCTGCATGCTGCTGGTAGGACACACGGATACCTGTTTTTGAGGGCCTCTGTTTACAGCATGAGTAAAAAGACTTACAAATGTTTTTGACTCAGTAATTCTAATACTAGGTCTCTTACAAGGAAATAATTAGAAATAGCCCGGGTGGCTCAGCTGATTGAGGGTCTGACTCTTGATTTCGGCTCAGGTCACGATCCTCAGGGCTGTGGGATTGAGCCCCATGCTGGGCTCCACCCTGAGTGTGGAGCCTGCTTGGGATTTTCTTTCTCTCTCTCTGTCTCTCTCTCTCTCTGTCTCTCTCTCTTTCTCCCGCTGCCCCTTTCTACCACTCAGCTCTCTAAATTAATATAAAATAAATAAATAAAAAGAAATACCTTCCAAGACGTTATGTACAAAAATATTCAATATTGTGAAAAATTGGAAATAACCAGTATCTAGTAAAAGGCGAATCACTACAAAAATTACAAAAGAGGGGCAACCAGCTGGCTCAGTCTGAGGAGCCTGTGACTTTTGCTCTCTTGTGAGTTCGGGCCCCATGTCGGGTGTAGAGATTACTTAAATAAATAAAACTTTAAAAAAATTACAATAGAACCATAAGGTGAAAAGATCACTCAACCATTAAAAATAATGTTCAAGGGACAGCTTGTTGGCTCAGTCCGTATGGCATGTGACTCTTGATCTCGGGGTTGTGGGTTTGAGCCCCAGTCTGGGTGTGGAGATTACTTAAAATCTTAAAAAATAATAATGTTTATGAAGAATTTATAAAGACATGGGGTGATGCCCAAGATACATTATGCGAAAAGTGGATGTGGATCTGTATAGGTTACATTTACAACCATATAAAAAATATATGCACCGTATATTCATATGTCATAGATGCTGTGCTGGAGATGTAACTTGTGGTTCTGTCACTGCTCTACGAAAAGAATGCCAGAGGGGAGCCTGGGTGGCTCAGTTGGCTGAGTGTCTGACTCCTGGCTTCGGCTCAGGTGATGATCTTGTGGGTTCGTGGAATTGAGCTGTGAGCTGGGCTCTGTGCTGACAGTGCAGAGCCCGCTTGGGATTCTCTCTCTCTCTCTCTCTCTCTCTCTCTCTCTGTCCCTCCAACACCTCCCACCCCTGCTCTCTTACATCCCTCCCCACACACATGAGCCCTCTCTTAGTAAAGAAACATTAAACAACAACAACAACAACAACAACAACAAGAATGCCAGAAAGTCTTCTGGGGAGGAGATGCTATATGAGGTCTCCTTCCTCCAAGGGAGGTAACTAGAATTTAGCTGTTTTGAAGGGCTGGCCCCCGCCAGAGACAATCGGGCCCTAATGTTAGGGTAGGTGGGGACCAGTTACCAGCCTTTTGTGTGAAAGGGTACACAAAGGAGAATGCGTAGGATCCCTGGAAAGCCTACTGAAAGTCGCATTTGGGGCGAGGGTGGAATTTGCAGCCCTGCGGTCCAGGGGGGAAGTGGAACAAGACCAGTCTGGTTTTGTTTTGTTTTTATATGAAATTTCACTTTTTTTCCAGTTAATTTATTTATTTTGAGAAAGAGTGCACATGCGTGGGGCGGGGGAGGGGCAGAGAGAAGGAGAGAGAGAATCCCAAGCGGGCTCCGTGCTCAGCACAGAGCCCAATGAGGGGCTCAAAGTCACGAACCTCGACATCGTGACCTCAGCTGAAATCAAGAGTCAGAGGCTTAACCGACTGAGCCACCCAGGCACCCCAGGCCCAAGCTGTTTTAAGGGTCGAAAACACCTATGCAAGAAAGAGAAAGCGGTTGGTAGAATTACACAGCTTTTCATTGGAGCCAATCCTGAGACAGTGCTGGGGCTGGACACCTAAACGAGGCCTTGGGAGCTGGCAAAGGACTCTGGATTAGCTGACGCTGAGAGAGTGCACTCCCTCCTCCCTAGGACCTAACAGACCCTGTGTCCAACATCCTGGCCATCAGTCCCTTGGTGGGAACAAGCAGGAGCACCGGAGAGTGACACCTTGTGGTGGAAAAGAGCAACTGCAGAAACAGCCACAGCGCGGACAGGAAGACCTTAGGACAGGAAGGCTTTTCTCCCGCAGTTTTGAGCGGGACTCCTTTGTGTATTACATAGACTCCTGGGCAGGCCAGGAGAAGGGGGAGCTCCAAGAAGCGGGTAAATGGCGAATTTAGTAGTCAGAGCTTGGTTTTAGTTTCATTTATTTTGGAAAACTTTTTATTTTTTTTAAATACTTATTTAAAAAAATTTTTTTTTAATGTTTATTTACTTTTGAGACAGAGAGAGACAGAGCATGAACGGGGGAGGGTCAGAGAGAGAGGGAGACACAGAATCTGAAGCATGCTCCAGGCTCTGAGCTGTCAGCACAGAGCCGGACGCGGGGCTTGAACTCACTGACCGTGAGATCATGACCTGAGCCGAAGTCGGACGCTTAACCGACGGAGCCACCCAGGCGCCCCTTTAAATACTTATTTTTGAGAGAGACACATACACACACACACACACACACACACACACACACACACACACACACACGAAGCGCAAGCTGGGGAGTGGCAGAGAGAGGGAGACCCAGAATCCGAAGCAGGCTTCAGGCTCAGAGCTGTCAGCACAGAGCCTGATGTGGGGCTCAGACTCATGAACTGTGAGATCATGACCCAGGCCAAAGTCAGATGCTTGACGGACTGAGCCACCCAGGCGCCCCTCCTTTGTCCCTTTTTCTATAGAGTTGTTGGTCTTTCTCATGCTCAGCTGTATGGATTCATAGTAAATTATAAATTATTCATTTGTTACATGTTACAAATATTTCCCCTACTTTGTCATGTGACTTCATTTTTAACTTTTTATGCTACACAGATGTTTTTAATTTGGGGGGGTTCAAATTTATTTCTCTTTCTTGCTGTGTCTGAGTGCATTTGTTTTATAATTAAAAAAAATTCAAGTTGCTTATATGTGTGTGTGTGTGTGTGTGAGAGAGAGACAGAGAAACAAATCAAATACACAAGTAAACGACCATTAAAGTCTATGGCCAAACCATTCCCTGGGGATGTCTCTACCTCCCACACCATGTGGCTCAGTCAATCTCAGTCAGTGGCTTCCATATTGGCATAGGAGCAGCAGTCTGGTTTGACAAGCCAGTCGGGGAACTTGTCCCGGAGCCTCTCCTGCATGCCAAGTGCCTTGCAAGCTTTTACTGCAGGTTACAAGATTTTTCTTTTTTCTTTTTTTTAATCTTTCCAATGGTCAACTATTCCAGGAATGATTTTTCTTCCTATGAACTGAGCAGCCTAGGGATTATATATACAGCTGACTCTTGAACAATATGGGTTTGAATTGTGCGGGCCTTCTTCTATGTGAATTTTTTAAAATAATTTTTCTAAATGTTTATTTATTTTTGAGACAGAGGCAGAGCATGAGCAGGGGAGGGGCAGAGAGAGAGGGGTGACAGAATCTGAAGCAGCTCCAGGATCTGAGCTGTCAGCAAGAGCCTGACGGGGGCTGGAATTCATGAACCGTGAGATCATGACATGAGCTGAAATTGGACGCTTAAGCAACTGAGCCATCCAGGCACCCCTTAGGTGGATTTCCTTTCTTTTTTTTTTAAATAAGCTCCATGTCAATGTGAGGCTTGAACTCATGACACAGAGATCAAGAGTCATATACTCTACCAACTGAGCCACTCAGGCACCCCTAATGTGGATTTTTTTCAATAAATACCATATGGTACATCTATTGTATAGTATATGTAGTTTCTTTTATGATTTTCTTTATTATTTTTTTTAATGTTTATTTGAGAGAGAGTGTGTGAGCGGGGGCGGGGGGAGGGGCAGAGAGAGGGAGACACAGAATCTGAAGCAGGCTCCAGGCTCTGAGCTGTCAGCACAGAGCCCGACACGGGGTTCGAACCCACAAACCATGAGATCATGACCTGAGCCACAGTCAGATGCTTAACTGACTGAGCCACCCAGGCGTCCCTCTCTTACGATTTTCTTAATGTTTTTTTTTGTCTGCTTTATTGAAAGAATACAGTATATGCACATATATCAAATGTGTTAATCGACTGTTTCTGTTATTAGTAAGACTTCTGGTCAACAGTAGGCTATTAGTAGTTGAGTTTTTGGGGAGTCAGAAGCTCTGAGTAGATTTTTAACTGCTGGGGTGGAGATGGGGGGGCAACATCGGTGCTTCTAATCCCCACATTGTTCAAATGTCAACTGTATGTGTGTGTATATATATATATATGTATATATATATATATATATATATATGCACGTGTATATATAGTGTGTGTGTGCATGCATGCATTTACATTTTTTCTTTTTTTTCTTCCCTTTTTTAAAAATGTTTATTCATGTTTGAGTGGGGGGCAATGAGGGGTAGAGAGAGAGAGGGAGACACAGAATTGCAAGCAGGCTCCCAAGCAAACAGCCTGATGTGGGGCTCAAACTCACGAATATGAGGTCGTGACCTGAGCCCAAGTCGGACGCTTAACCAACTGAGCCACCCAGGTGCCCCTTTTCTTCCTATCTTCATAATTAGTCTTTGCTTGTAATAACCTGAGGGGACACTGGCGATCATGGAGCTAAATCCCCCGTGAAGCACACTCTATGTCAAAGCATTCCTGGCACCACTCCCGCCTCTGCGTTTGGCAAGCACCGCTCTGCACGAGGCCGCCTCCTGAGTCATTCTGTCCAGCCCAGAGCGCCCGTGTGTCTTCTGAGAAACATCCTTGACTAGAGCGGTTCACAATAGGGCGTGGGAACTGGCCGGAGGCTCTGAAACCATTCTTTCTCTTCCTTCTTGGCACAAAGAGGCTAAGGAGCCCAGGCCAACAGGACAACTTGAGAGAGAGAAACCAGCATCACAGGAAGAGAAAGACAGGGACCAAAGGGCCTCCCCTCTGTCGCACTAACTACAAACCATTTAAAAAAGAGGTGGGGGGGGGGCCGCGCAAGGCGCCTGGGTGGCTCAGTTGGTTAAGCATCCGACTTCGGCTCAGGTCATGATCTCACAGTTCGTGGGTTCGAGCCCCACGTCGGGCTCTGTACTGACAGCTTGGAGCCTGGAGCCTGGTTCAGATTCTGTGTCTCCCTCTCTCTCTGCCCCTCCCCTGCTGACGCTCACTCTCTCTCTCAAAAATAAATGCACATTTAAAAAATAATAAAATAAATAAACATTAAAAAATAAATTAAACATGGGGGGGTGGTGTCTGTGTGGCTCAGTTGGTTAAGCATCTGACTCTTGGTTTCGGCTCAGGTCATGATCTCATGGTTCATAAGTTCGAGCCCTGTGTCGCTGACAGCGCAGAGTCTGCTGGGAATTCTCTGTCTCTCTCTCTCTCTCTCTCAAAAGAAAATAAACATTTAAAAACCAAATCAAATCAAATCAATGTTTCCCCGATCATTCCCTAATTTCTCTTTCTCCCTGGGCATTCCTACTATGAGCGAGCCTCCCTTTAGATTTTTTTCTCTTTTTAGGCCAGTCTTACAGCACCCTACAGCACTGTTCACTTAACGATCCTTCCCCGGTCACACATAGGGGTGCTGGCTCCGTGGCACACCTATCAAAAATGAGACACACATTGTTCACGCAAATGAAGAGACTCCCTTCCTATACATGGAGGAAACGGGGTCGATTAGGCAATGGTGGGGGTCTCAGGCAGGGGGAGATTCTTCCTAGGCCCTGCCTCAATGCCTGAGTCTGCTTGGAGGTCAGTGGCCCTGATCCTGACCGAGTGTTATGGAAATCAAGTTCCCCCGCCCCATCGTCACCATCTCATCACTTCCAGCTGACCTGGGAGCTCCCCCAAAAGCCTTAGGTTGAGCATTCCCTGGGGCAAGGTCTCTTCTCACTCAGCATCTAAAGACAAGTGGTGACACATGTAGTTTCTTCCCGTTCACTTTTCCCTAACGGGCCTTCCATCGCTGGAGTGGAGAACCTGTCTTTGCGTGGGGTTATGAGTAAGGAAAACTAGGAGCCAGATCCAATCCCCTCACTCGGGTGGGTTGCAGGGGCGGGGGGAGAGGGGGGAGCAGGTGACAGGCTCAGCCAACCCAAGGCGCTTCCCCTGGTCTCAGAACCTTGAGAGGAAGGCAGGCTAACAGAGATGCCCGCAGGATCGCCAGGGCTCATGGGGAGGGCACGCTGGCCTGTTTCTGCTAAGAGGTTGCTGCTGCGATTCTTGGGGCCTTACTTAGCCTCTGTTTCTTGATCCCAACTGTTAATTAAGCCTGATTCTTCAGCTCCCATTTACTCGTGAGTTCTCTACTATTCTTTCCCGAAGTCCCTTTTACTTAGCCAGACTAGTTCTCTGAAGCTTTTAACAAGGAATGCCCACTGGTAGAACAGAGCGTCTGTGACCCCTGTGGTTTGGGCGACGGAGAGGAGATTCACTGGGAGGAACAATCCTATTCACCGAACAGGGTTGTGTTTCTAGGCTTGCTTGCTGTCCCAGGATGCTCTTAGGGCTCTAGCTTGGGTACCAGGACCATTATGCCATAAGCTGGTCTTAAATGTGAGTTGCTTTCTATCTAAACCCAGGACAGTTGACACTGGCCAGGACCATCTTCCGGAGAATCAGGCACAGGGAAGAGACGGCCGGCTCCAGGATTCTCCTGTGACAAGACAGTGCCAGTTTCCTGTGGTCCAGGGTTGGCCTGGGAGAGCAGCAGGGGCAGATTGCACTGGTAGGCTGTTAGAAAGCTTCAGCAGTGCACCCCCTCTCACCACCTAAACTAATCTTTTCCCTTTTGTGTAAATTCCCATTCCTAGTGGGGATGGAACTGTGGAGAAACAGATCTTTGTAATACGAGATCATCCCCCAGAATTATCATCCTCAATTATTTTGCATAACTGGCTCTCTAGGAATGCCGACCACTAGAGGGGAGGCTGGGAGTTTTGCCTTCAGGCAGGTGGTGCAAACTTCTCAAGCTGGCCAGGAGGTGGTGCTATTTGCATGAGGTCGGTTTAGGCTAATAAACGGAGGTTGTAATCAGTAACCGGACCTCACTTTGCATCTAAAAAAAATTTTTTTTTAATATTTGAGAGACAGAGAAGGAGACAGAGTGTGAGCAGGGGAGGGGCAGAGAGAGAGAGGGAGACAGAGAATCTGAAGCAGGCTCCAGACTCTGAGCTGTGAGCACAGAGCCTGACATGGGGCTCAAACTCTGAAGGGCAAGGTCATGACCCGAGCCAAAGTCGGACCCTCAACCGACTGAGCCACCCAGGCACCCCTGCATCTTTACACTTGCACTAATTAAAAGGATTAATTAGTGAAAAACAGGTGAAACTCAAATTATCTTGGGAGTGGGGAGAGAACTTTCTAAGAATGACACAAAACTCAGAAGTTATAAAAGACAAGGTGGACAGCATAAAAATTTCTATGCCAAAAAAACGGCAAAAAAAAAAAAAAAGTACAGCAAACAGAAAAATAGCAACTTCTGTGACAAACTAATAAAGAACTCTTACAAATAAATTTAATTAAAATATAGGAAGAAAAAGAAAGATCTTGCCATTTGCAGTGATATGGATGGATCCAGAGGATTTAATGCTAAGAGAAATAAGTCAGAGATAGACAAATACCATATGGTCTCACTCACATGTGGCATTTAAGAAACAAATGAACAAAGGAAAAAAGAGAGACAAACCAAGAAACAGACTCTTAAGTGGAGAGAACAGATGGTTACCAGAGAGGAGGTGGGTGAAACAGGTTATGGGGATTAAGAGTGCACTTGTTATGGGGAGCCTTGGTTAAGTGCCGACTCCTGATTTTGACTCAGGTCATGATCTCATGGCTGTTGAGTTCAAGCGAGTTCAAGCCCGGAGTTGGGCTGTGCACTCACAGCATGGAGCCTGTTTGGGATTCTCTCCCGGCCTTCTCTGCCCTTCCCCTCCTCTCTCTCTCTCTCTCTCAAAATAAATACGCTTAAAAAAAACTCTTCTAAAAAAGGGTGTGCGTTGTCGTGATGAGCGCTGAGTAATGTATGGAATCGTTGAAGCCATATATTGTACACCTGAAACATAGAACATTGTATCTTAACTATTGGATCAAAAGAAAAAGAAAAAAAAAAAAAAAACCATGGGAAGATATTCTCCACTGGTATCTCTCAGTTCACAGAAAAGGAGATTAAAATTATCCAGAGAAACATAAAACATCTTTCAACTACTCATGAAATTTTCATAAATATGAAATGAAACATAAATTAAAAATTAAAGCAACAAATGTAGTCATTTGCTTGTGCGCCTCCAGTGACTGGTCTGCATAATAAAAGCACTCACAATTGTCGTTATCACAGACCACTGACAGCGTGTTTGTTTCCATCCTCATATTGCCCCCTTGGGTTTCCAGACGGTTTCTCACCTGCAGGCGGTGTTGGGGCAGTCCTTTCTTCGAGGGCGCCAACTGTGGGAAGGACAGAGGCGGATCTCCCACTCTCACCTCCCAGGGCTGAGACCCACGGTGAGCGGCGCGGGCGTCGGTGACTGACACCGAGCCGCGGAACAGGTGTGCTGGGCGCGGCGTCCGCGCCCGGGGAGGTGATGATGGGGCAGGCTCCGAGAAGACCAGGTGGACCAAAGAAGGGAGTTCTTCGGTGGCAGAAGAGGCGGGGACTTGCCTCCAGCAGGAACGCCACGTGCGAAAACAAAGGGGTGTGCCGAGGCCAGGTGCGTCCGTGGACTTGCAGGTTGAGGGAGGGGGCGCCGGGCTCGGGCAGCCGCGGGGAGGGGGGTGCTTTTCCCGGGCGGACTCCCGCCTGCTCCGGGCACAGCCTTCGGAGGCGCCTAACAACATGCCTTGCCACGCAGTCCCCTCCGCACAACTTTCATTTTTTATAGGCAAGTACGCGGAGGCCTTCGGGAAGTGAAATGACCCGCATCAGGTCACAGCTCTGGTCCACCCTGGGGTCCTGAGGGCCGGTCCGCGGATTGGCCTGCCGCACTGCCAGGGCCGTCCACGCTGAGCGGCGCTCCCAGCCCGCGGCCCGGGCCGCCGCTGTGGACTACGACTCCCACAATGCCCTCGGCCCAGCCTCCCCCCCTCGGCCGCCTCAGGAGAACCAGTAGAAGAGCAGGATTTCCAGGGGCCGTTCTCGGCGGCCAATAAGCGCGGTGGGGGGCGGGCCTCTCCCGTCCATTGTTCTCGGTGCCCCTCGGGCTCGAGCCGCGGTGGATCCGGAGGGGTCGTGTTGTGCCCGGGGGCGCTTTTGCGTGCGGAGTGGCTGCGGAAGCCCGATCTGGTCTCCCGAGAGGTGAGCCGGGAGAGACGGGCCGAGAGCGGCGCGGGCCGGGGAAGTAGCTAGCCCGCAGCAAGGGAATAACGGGCCTGGAGCCAGTGCGGGCAGTCCTGCTGGGGGAGGGGCGTCGGGGGCGCTGTCCGCGACAGTGGGCCGGGGTCCCAGGGTGGGACGCCTGGGGTCCGCTCGGCGAAAGCACCCGGACGTTGCTCGCGGGCGGTGAGCTGCCTGCAAGTTCAGCCGGGGGCGCGGGATTGGGACTGGAAGGCACGCTGGACGGCATCCCGCTCAGCTCCTGGTTTCACGGATGGGGAAACTGAGCTTCCGAGGGGGCGTGTCTTGCCCGGGTCCGAAAGCGAATGAGCTCACCGGGTGCAGTTTTCCCGGGCTCCCAAGCAGGACTTCTGTTATACCTGTGCCTCTTCTAGCCCTTTGGTAAATAACACATTGAGAGCTTCAGTGTTCCCACTAGCTTTCTTCTTTTTTTCCTTCTTCTTCTTCTTCTTTTTTTTTTTTTTTAGTTTTTCCTTCCCAGTTTTCCCTTTTTCTGGGGGGGGGGGGGGGGGGGGGTTGTTATATGAGTCTTTACGATATAGTAATGATTTTTAAAGAATAATTTTCCCTTTTATAGTCTTTGAGTGGTAATTTCACTGCCCTCAACATCTTGTGTAATTAACGTCCCAAGTTTTTGTTTTGTTTTGTTTTTTGCCTTGTGTACGTGTTCATTTTTAAAGGGATTTGGGGTCATACTTTGTCTAGTGTTTCTGTTTTGCTAGGTGTGTTTTTTTCCATAATTTTCATATTTATGAAGATTATCCCAGATTATTAATGGTTAATAATAATCTTTGTCAGCATAATTTTTAAAAATATTTGAAACTACAGCAGAATGCACACATCTGAGATTTCATATGTATGTTTTGTGCAACCATCATCAAATCAAGGTGTAGAACGTTTCCAGCACCCCAAAGGCTTTTTTGAGCCCCTTCTCAGTCAGTACCCCTGCCCCAAGGTAACCATTATTAAATCAGCATATTTTTTAAAAAATTGGCATAAAGTAAATATATTTTACTGTGTGGCTGTGACATAATTCACTAACTATTCCTCTGCTGCTGGATTTTTAAAACGTCAGGTTTGTTTTGCAATTAGGAACAATGCCACGGTTTTGTTTCCTTGCAAATATATTTTTCTTTACAAAGATGAATATTTTTAAAGATAAATTCCTGAGGGGCCGAGTCTGCATTGAGGAGAATGAACATTTTAAAACTTCATACTTTCTTTTCTCATTTATAATTTTAATCGAAGCATTGCTGTTTATTTTTTAAAACTTCATACTTCTATGGTAATAATGCAGTTAAGGTATTGCCTTCCTTCCAGCAAGGCTCACAGTATCTTCACACCTGATCCATTGCCAATCCTGAAGATGTCCCCGTAAGAAGGATGGTCCCTGAAGTTAAGTGACTAAGTTGTGTGTTAGGTCAAGGTCATTCCGCACCAAGTTTGAACTGATTCAGGGCAGAGTAACTCAGTCTTGGGTTCTTCGGAGGGCTTTGGATTTCTGATACTCCTGCTTTTGGAAAGAAAAGTGCTTGTTTTTTGTGCTTGTGATTCATCTTTTGCCGTAGAAAAGTTTTCAGGAATAAGCCGTTTTTCCTTTAAGAGAGGCAGGAAACTTGTGTTGATCTGTGGACGAGAATCACTTGGTGGCCTGACCTGGGCTGCTGTGAGTTAGATCCCTGTAGGACAGTCTGCTTATTGATTGTGGTTCCCTTTTCTCATTTCTCAGCCAGACAACTTGTGGAAATTTGAGGACGGAGGTGTCTTCTCAGACGAGCCTGGCTCTAGAAGACTGACGTTCAAGGCTCGAAGCCTGCGGGATTGCCTCGGGAAGGTGGATGATGGCTGCAGAGGGGCCGAGAGTAAGCACTCCCTTGAGCCCCTTGGTCCAGGCACCTCACGAGGAAGATGAACAGGAGGAGGTCACCACCATGATCCTGGAGGACGACTCTTGGGTGCAGGAAGCTGTACTTCAGGAGGATGGCCCTGAGTCCGAGAGCGCCGGCAAGGGCAGCCCCCACGGGGAGGCTGCTGGAGGGCCTCAGGGTGCGCTTGGCCGCCTTCGGGAGCTCTGTCGGCGCTGGCTGAGGCCGGAGGTGCACACCAAGGAACAGATGCTGACGGTGCTCCCCAGAGAAATCCAGGCCTGGCTGCAAGAGCACCGGCCCGAAAGCGGCGAGGAGGCCGTGGCCCTGGTGGAGGACCTGACGCAGACCCTTCGGGACGGTGGTAAGACGCTGGGCCTCACCGGGAGGGTGGGCACATGCCTCCGACGAGGGGGAGTGTGGTGTTTGTGGCAGAGGAGAACGTGGCGTCCAGGACGGAGCCCGGTGCAGCCCATTCTCCTGCTCTGTCTGCAGGCGGTCAGAACGCTGTCACCCCGTTTAACGCCCTTGTTGTGTGCAGTGACAGTTCCAGAATTTCACAGGACTACGCTCGGAGCTCTGTCTGTGCAGTAAGCGCAGTTTTTATGTCTGTGCTTATTTGGCGAGGGTGGGAAGCCGGTGGAGGTGGGGGAGGAGGGCGGCTGGAGACCGAGTAAACCACCCCCCTTGGCACCTTCCCTTGGTTGTGCAATACATGTTCAAATATTTGAAGTGCCAGCAATTAGAAAAACCAGATAATCCTACGTTCAAAGAGTGATTATTTTTATGAAACCAAGATCAGTGACGAGTAAGCCAGCTAATGCCTAGGAACTGTCTGTTAAAGTCATCCCGTGCTCTTGGCAACAGTTAACATACTTGTCTCCCGTGTTAGCGATACCTTCTGGGACGTGGACATGCCATTTCACTACTCTGTCTCCGTTCGGGGCTTCGGTTGTGGACTGAGCTCCCTGCTTACCAAATGCCTTCCTTTAGGCTGCTCCAGGACCCGTCGATCGTGGCTGCCTTTGCACTGCCCAGAACCGTAGACGTTCAGAGAGAGCAGAGGACGGGAGAGGTCAGGGAGGATGTGGGGCTGGAGCAGGAGGTCGTCGGCTGGAGTGGAATTTGGAAAAGGTGCAGGGCGGCGGGGAGGGGTTGGCACGAAGCTCGCTGGTTCAGGTGACAGTAAGGGAGGCCCGCTGGTTGGAGTAGAAAGTGTGTTTTTAGGAAGTGGTAGGATGTGGAGCACGGGGGCAGGGTGGGCTTGGACTGGATGTCGCTGGCCTCAGCAGGTTCTCGAACTAGAGCCCAAGCATGGGAGGAAGCGGAGTCTGGCAACAGGAAGTAGGTTTGATTCGAGTAGGGAGACGCTGGGGACAGGACAACAGCCGGGCCTTGGCTGGGCTGAGGTGGGGACAGCTGGAGAAGGGGAGGAGACCGGACACACCTAAGGTGAACTGAGAGTAACACTGGTTAGCGTTTATGGAGTCTTTTCTGGTCCGGGCCCTGCGCCTGGTATCTACGATGCAAAACTCACAGACCCTTCACCATCTTGGGAGAGAAGCGGGATTGTTATCACCAGAGAAACTGAGTGACTCCCCGAAGATCACGCAGTGAGTACAAGGACAAGTCAGGATTCGAACTCATGGGTCTGAGGACACGGTTCACGTTCTTAAGCGTTTCATCACAGACGTGGTGCAAAGCGATAGTTCCCAGCGAGGGTTTGGGAAGAGCGGACGCAGGCGAGGACTAAGACAAAGGGGGCTGACTCAGAGGTGTCTAGTCCGCAGGATTCAGAAGACTGGGAGAGAAGAGAAGAGAAGAGAAGGAAAGGAAGGTGGTTTGGGAGCAGAGGTTGTGACGATGCCTAGGGACGTGGGAGGTACGAGTAAAGCTGTCTTTTGGAGAAAGGGGCTGATGTCAAGGGCCCACTGTGAGCCCAGCCCTGCCCTGGGCACCTTACGTGGCCATCTCACTGGCAATCCTGGGGGCGGCTGTCCTGTCGCAGATGAGGAAATGGAAGCTCCGCAAGGTCAAGGCCTTAGTCGGTGTCGCACACAGCTGCCAAGTGCTGGGGCCGGGATTCGCGCTCTGGTCTGTGTGCTTCCGTGTGTGTTTCGTAGTTTTTTTCTTTCGCGTTGTTTTGTTTTTTGAGCAGCAGGCAGAAGTTTATATTAGAGTATAAGACCCGAAAGGAAGAATAGTATGAAAGCTGTCTTTACAGAGACGGGGGCACTTGAAAGTGAACACCCTCGTGTTCGGTAGGTTTTATTTGAAGCGAAGTACCTGAGTTTCTTTGGCCCTGAAAAATAACTTTTGATTTTACTCTTCCTATTTAAGAAAACAAAACCAAAAATTTGTCTCCATATCCTAAAAACTTACCTGTCTCTTGACAGATGTGACAAGCTTGTGATGAACTTCAGGCTCTTCAGTCTGAGGCTGTGGAGAGGCCAGAGGGGTTGAGGGCTGAGGAGTGACCCCTGGGTTGTTTAGTTGGGGAAGTCACAAAGCAGAGGGTCAGGTCTCGGCAGGTGTCTGAGGTGGTTACAGGCACCCCCTGCTACGACCCTCCCCACCTGGCTTGCTGCAGGGCTCTGTGCCTCTTATCAGCCCCAGAACATCCAAGATGGGTTCTTCGGTCCTCTGTCTTCTGCCCTTGCGATCGGCTTTGTTGGTCTCCATTCATTTCACAAAGTCGCCTGCCCCCGTCGCCCCCCCTCCCGGTGATTACTCAGAGGTACACCTGTGATCATCTCCGTCCTTTCTCATTTATTCAGCGTAAGACCACTTGCCCTCGTTCTGTTTGTGCAGCTCGGGACCTTTGGACACGTTTATCCAGCACCGGACATTGCGAGGCCTGGTTAGACAGTGGTTATTTAATGTTTCACTACCAGGCACATCTAGGTACTCCCATTTGAAGGTTCTTATAAGTTCAGTTAAGACAGGACTTGTGTGAATAGCTGAGGTGGTAACACTCATCTCTCCTTGTGTTTCCCAAGGACACTTTCGTCCCCATTCACAGCCCTGAGCCAGGTCCTTGGTATTTCTCACCGGCACCCCCGTAGGAGGCATGGCTTCCTCCCCGTCCCTGCCCCTGTTCCAGTCCCACCTGAGTGATCGGGCGCTCTCCTGCTGAAAACTCGTCGTGAGTTCCCCCGTGTCTCCAAATCCAGCACAACCTCTTTCTCCGGCCCGGGATCGGGGCTTTGTGTGACCTGCCCTGCGGCTGCCCTCGGTCATCATGTCACTGCCCCTGCTCCATTCACACCAGATCTTGCTGTTCCTTGAACGTAGCTGGTGCTTTCTAGCATTCATCTGTGCTCCTGAATTTTGAGTTGGAATGGCTTTGTCCTGTCCCTGTGTGAGAAAACCACGGGAGTCGTTTGACTGCATACCCTTGGAGATACCCTCCATAAAGCTGTCCTTACTTCTGGTCCCTCTTCCTGTCCCTAGGTCCAGCCACCCAAGAGCGTCCCTGATCATCTCTTCCAGAAACCATCTCCCCCAGGGCGTTTGGAACCCTCTTGTCCTTTAGCTTTTGATTATGTTCCATGTTGTTTTCCAGTTATGTGAAGGGTTGACTTAGTTCTCCTAGGAACCTATAAAATCCCAGAAGGCATGGAACCTCTTACCTTTCCTTTCCCTCCCTCCGTCCTACCCTTCCTTCCTTTCGTTTCCTTCCTTCCTTCTGTCTTTCCCTCCTTCCTTCCTTCCTTCCTTCCTTCCCTCCCTTCTCCCTCAGCACTGTGCACAGTGCCCCACTCACAATGGGAACTCACGAAGTGTTATTGGTATGAATAAGTAAATCCTTCCTGCCCATCTGCAGGTGTGGAGACGCTCCCCTGCACAGTCCACGAAGGAGGCAGACAGCTTCTTCATTCCAGGCTTTCTGCCTCTCCTTGAGGAAGCCGTGCTAAGCTTTTGTTTTATTTTTATATTTTTAAATGTTTATTTATTTTTGAGAGTGCGGAAGCGGGGTAAGGAACAGAGAGAGGGGGAGACAGAGAATCTGAAGCAGGCTCTGTGCTGGCAGCAGCGAGCCCGACTCAGGGCTCGGACTCACCAACTGTGAGATCACAACCTGAACCGAAGTTGGGACACTCAACCAACTAGGCCCCCCCGGCGCCCCTAGCCACTGTAGAATTGAGGCAGTTTGACCCGGTGCTGTTCTGTAATTGCTCTACCCAGGTTTCATCCAACTTTCTGTAAGAGGTAAGCAGACACTGTTGGAGCCTGCAGACCGGCGGACTCATGCCACGGTGGCCTTCCCCAGACTCCTCACTACAGTGTTGGTGCTACATCAGAGGAAAGGGGAAATGCTTCTCTCCTGATACATAGATTTTATCCCACAGAAGCTCCATCACCCAAAAAAGAGACTGCTGACATGAGAGGGGAGCAAAGGGAAATTATTGGGCTCAAGATGGATAAATTCCTCATAGATCAGTCCTCTGACCATTAGTGCAATGTGTGGTCCCTGGACCGGCAGCATCAGCGTCATCTGGAAATGTGTTAGAAACGAAATTCCTGGGCCCCACCCCGGACCGATGGAACCGGAAACTTTGAGCATGGGGGGTTTAACAAGCCCCCCGAGCGATCCTGATGCTGTCTCCACTTCGCGGGCCACCATGCTACACCTCTGGTTCTCAAACTTGACCACACTTGGGAACCACTTGGGGTCCCAGAGCCCACTCCCAGGGATTCTGATTTTCTGATTTAGTTGCCATGAGGTGTGGCCCAGGCAAGGAAGTTTTGAAAGCTCCCGAGTGGTCCTAAGATGCAGCAAAATTTCAGAACCACTGCTTAGAGCCTGGTTCCTCAAAGTGTGGTCCGTGGACCAAAGATACTGGAATCACCCGGTGCTTGTTAGAAAGATACACTCAGTCTCACCCCAACCCAAGTGAAGCCAAATCTGCATTCGAGATCTCCAGGTGGTTCGTCTGCACTTGGAAGTTTGAGAGGCACTGCTCTGGCTTAGAGAGCATTGGAGGTTGTCCGCTTCAGACCTACTCTTGTCCAACAGTCGAGCCAGAGTCACAGCTGACCTCTCCAGCCATCTTTAGAATCATCTGGCTTTTGAGCACAGGCAACAGGTGACCTATTCTGAGTTTTCTGCCACAGCAAAATGCTCCCTTTATGACAACAGAGCAAATACATTCGTTTTTCTTAAGAAGGAGAGCAGAGAAGGTGTCTGTCTTTTTAAAGCCACGATTCTTGGGGCGCCTGGGTGGCTCAGTCGGTTGAGCGGCTGACCTCGGCTCAGATCACAATATCGCAGTTTGTGGGTCTGAGCCCATGTCGGGCTCTGTGCTGACAGCTCGGAGCCTGGAGCCGGCTTCGGAGTCTGTGTCTCCCTCCCTTTCTGTCCCTCTCCCACTCAACCCTGTGTCTCTCTGTCTCCCAAAAATAAGCAAACATTAAAAGGTAAAAAAATAAATAAAGCTACGATTCTCAGCCTCAAAACAAAAATCACCTGTAATTCACGTAAATACCTGAAATGTGTACCACACAGAGCTCTTAGACGGAATGTCATACCTGTAGGATGTTCGGCAGTCACTCGTTTAAACTGCTAACCGAGCTCACTGCCGGTTTTATCAGCGGTTAAGCTTTCAAGCGGCCAGAGTGCAGGAGGGACAGAAACAGCGCTCCCAGTCGCTCAGGCGTGAGCAGGTTCCTGCCAGGCTTGCCAGGACGGCGCTCCGATGGGGGGAGCCCGACTGGGCCCCAAGCTGTAGCCCAGTCAACGCCTGCGTTTTCGACCAATGGCTCTGACGGTGGTGTTGAGGCACTGGTGTGTCGCAGTCAGGTGGGAGGGGCTTTACCAGAATTTGAAGCCTAACCCATGCTAAAGTGCCAAAGCCTGTGACTAATTTATTTCATTGTTGTAAATGAATCACAGTAAATTCAGGTTTATCTCCCTAGTGATAGCGGTTTTCCGCACACTCGCTGTGTTATGCTTCCTGGTGTGAGAGAGAAAGAGGAGGCGTCTGGCCAGGCAGGGGTCACGCACGGCCCTTGAACCCCAGCGGGGATGTGCTGTGCACGTGAGTCTAGAGCCTGTGTCCTGGGTGGGAAAATCCAGGAACCATTGCTTTCGCCTGAGCTTGGCCTGCAGCTTTTGTTCAGTAACCCAGAAGGGAAGAAAAAGGTCATATGGCAATTCGAGAACTGTTTAGTGAATGGTATTTGGACGGTGGTCTCGCCATTTTGAAAAAACTAACATTGGATCCTCATTTCATAACTTACACAGAAATAGATACTGCCTCACAAGTGACAAAAATAAAGTCCAGATGGATTCTAGCTCTCTACTCTAAAAGACCTGGCATGACACGTAGGAGAATCTTTTTATAATCTTGTGGTGGAGAAGGCCTTCTTAAGCAAGACAGCAATCTTCAAAGATGGATTGGACACAGGAAAACAGAAAAGTCCTTTGTGTAAAAAAGGTACTATGCACAAAGTTAAAAAACAGTGCACCAGCTGGAAATATTTGCAGCAAAGTCTGCGGTGTAGCAGATAAGCGCCCAAGATCCTTGATCTGTGAGAGGTTCCGTAATCATAAGAAGAGTCAACCCAGAACAATGAAAGGTAATTAAGAGATATGCATGGTCGGGGGTGTGCATGGGTGACTCAGTCGGTTGAGCGTCTAACTCTTGATTTCGGCTCAGGTCATGGTCTCGTGGGTCACGGGATCGAGGCTCCCACACACACCCCCAGTGGAGCTATCAGCTTGGAGCTTGCATGGGACTCTCTCTCCTTCTTTCTGCCCCTCCCCAGCTCATGCATGTGAGCTCTTTCTCTCTCTCTCTCTCAAAATTAATAAATAAAAGATATGAACGGGCAATTTAGAAATGAAAAGTAAATTGTAACTTTATGAAACCAGATGTTCAACTTTAGGAATGATCAGGGAAATACTCATTACAACAAGATACTATTCTTTTGCCTACTGGACCATCTGAAACTTAATAGCATGTTTCTGAGAATTCTCTGCCTTTCTGAGAGTTTATTTAATCTTTTAAAATTAACTTCAGGGGCGCCTGGGTGGCTCAGTGGGTTAAGCGTCCGACTTCGGCTCAGGTCACGATCTCGCGGTCCGTGAGTTCGAGCCCCGCGTCGGGCTCTGGGCTGATGGCTCAGAGCCTGGAGCCTGCCTCCGATTCTGTGTCTCCCCCTCTCTCTCTGCCCCTCCCCCGTTCATGCTCTGTCTCTCTCTGTCTCAAAAATAATAAAAATAAACATTAAAAAAAAATTAAAAAAAAAATAAAAATAACTTCAGAATTAGGAGGTAATGTCACCTATTTTAAATTTGATAGAGGTGAGCCATATATTCTTTTTTTTTAGTGTGATAAAATTTACAGAATATAAAATTTGCCATTTTAACCATAAAAAAATTTTTTTTAATGTTCATTTATTTTTGAGAGACTGAGACAGAACGCGAGTGGGGGAGGGGCAGAGAGAGAGAGAGAGAGGGAGACACAAATGTGAAACAGGCTTCCAGGCTCTGAGCTGTCAGCACAGAGCCTGACACAGGGCTCGACCCCACGACCATGAGATCATGACCTGAGTCAATGTCGGACGCCCAACCGACTGAGCCACCCAGGTGGCCCGCCGTTTTAATCACTTTTATGTGTACACTTCAGTGACATTAGATATATTCATATTGTGGTACAACTGTCACCACCATCATTCATCTTCAGAACTTCTTCCTTTTCTCGAGCTGCAACTCTGTGCGCATTGAACAGTAACACCCCATTCCTTCTTCCCCCGCGGCCCCTGGCAACCATTGTCCTTTCTGCCCCTATGATAAGCTTCCTCCAGGAACCTCATATAGAGGAATCACACAACATTTACCTTTTTGTGTCCGGCTTATTACTCCATTTAGCACAATGTCCTCAGGGTTCATCCGTGTAGAAGCATGGGTCAGAGTTTTATTCCTTTGCAAGGTCGAATAATATTTCGTTCGCTCATTTGTTGATAGATGTGTGGGTTGTTTTCAACATTTGGTTGTTATGAGTAATGCATGAACATGGATGTCAGAATACCTGTTTGTGTCCCTGCTTCCAGTTCTTTTGGGTAAAGATCCAGATGTAGAATTATTAGATCATGTGGTGATCCTGTGTTTAATTTTTGGGGGGAACCGCCACACTGTTTTCCATAGTGGCTGCGTGATTTTACATTCCCACCAGCAGCGCACGGGGAGAGAACCATAAATTTGAAGTCTGTCTTGGGGATGCATTTTTCAAAAGGTTTATGTTATTTATTTATTTTTGAGAGAGAGAAAGAGCAGGTGTGCACAAGCAGGGGAGGGACAGAGAGAGACACACACTCTCAGAATCCGAAGCAGGCCCCAGGTTCCGAGCTGTCAGCGCAGAGCCCCATGCGGGGCTAGAACTCGCGAACTGCGAGATCATGATCTGAGCCGAAGTCAGATGCTTAACTGACTGAGCCACCCAGGCGCCCCTCAGGGGTGCATTTTTGACAATCTTTTTATACTTTCTAAAACCTGAAGTTAGTCACAGACAAATATATATGGCGCTGTTAGTAAGTGGGTAATTAAGCGCTATGTCCAAGAGGAACAAGCTTGCTAATTGTGTTTACAGTGAAGCATATGAATAAATCAACTGGGTCGATACTGTATAGATAACTGTTAAGGTCAGTTGGAGGAGGGGCACATGGCTGGCTCAGCTGCTGAAGCATGCAACCCTTAATATCAGGGTCATGAGTTTGAGCCCCACATTGTGCGTAAAGTTTATTTAAGAAAAAGTCATTCAGGGGCGCCTGGGTGGCTCAGTCGGTTAAGCGTCCGACTTCGGCTCGGGTCATGATCTCGCGGCTCGTGAGTTCGAGCCTCGCATTGGGCTCTGTGCTGACAGCTCAGAGCCTGGAGCCTGTTTCAGATTCTGTGTCTCTCCATCTCTCGGCCCCTCCCCTGCTCATGCTCTGTGTCTCTCTGTCTCTCAATAATAAATAAACGTTAAAAAAATTTTTTTCTTTTTTTACAAAAAAAAAAAGTCATTCAGAGGAGCACCTAGGTGGCTCAGTCGGTTCAGTGTCCGACTTGGACTCAGGTCATGATCTCACGGTTTGTGAGTTCGAGCTCCATGTTGGGCTCTCTGCTGTCAGCACAGAGCCAGCTTCAGATCCTCTGTCTCCCTCTCTCTCTTCATCCCCCGCCCCCCAAATAAATAAATATCAAAAAAGAAAAAGTCAGTTAGACCAAATGGTCCCATCTTGGCCAGATATCAGCTTCTCAGAGGGGCCCTCTGGTCGCTGGCTTTCACATTAACCCTATTTTATTGCTTTCATAGTACTTCACACTGTCTGAAAATGGCATAATCTGAATAAAGAGTGTGTGTGAGGCTCATCAGTTCTTAAACTGCACAGGACAGTCCAAAACCTTCGTTTTAAAGTCTCCACATAGATAAAGGAACTTCTTTGCTACTTCAGTAGTTTTAGGGGAGAGAAGTTATTTAGAAAATGTGACCCTCTCTTCCTTCTTTCCTTAACACCTGACTCATCTCTGGAGTTTTCTGTCCTGGAGATCTGGGCCTTCCTACCACATCCTCCTTCCTTCCCGCCAGCCTCCCTCTTTGCAGCCACATCCGCAGAATATGCTCCTCTTGGCATCTTATAATAGAAGATACGACGTCGACTCGTGAGGTTCCTTTGGAAAGAAAATTCCCAGCCCGGACCGGCTCTTCCCGCCCCACGCATCACGTGTTGGTGAAGACACTCCCCGTGCATCTGACCTAGCCGTTTCTGAATCTTCATGCTCTTCATTGGCCACCAATAAAAAAAAGGAGGGAGCTGCCTGAGCTCAAATGCACTCTACTTTGTACTTTTTTTTTTGAGTAGGCTGCATGTCCAGCGTGTGGAACCCAGCGTGGAACCCAGCGCGGGGCTTGAACTCACGACCCTGAGATCCAGACCTGAGCTGAGGTCAAGACTTGGGCGCTTAACTGACTGAGCCACCCGGACACCCCTACTTTGTACTCTTTTGACTTCACCCGTGCCCGTCTTTCTTGAGGAGATGCTCGGAAGGGGCCAGGATCCTTCATCCTTCCCACCTCGGTGATAGTGTTTCCCGTGGAGGCCCTTGTGAAGGCAGAGCACTCGAAGGGCCACTCTTCTGTCCTTCAGAATGGCTCCTGTGCCTCTCTGCTGTCAGAGAGCAGCTTTTAAAGAACTCCCGTCCCTCCTTTGGCCTTTCCTGGAATATCACGGTCTTGCCTCTTTGTCTAGTAAAGGGGGGTAGGACTGGTTCTTAAGCTGCAGACGGCGGGAGGGGGTGTAATGAGGTGACAGAAGATAATCACATGAAGTTCAGCATCACTTTTAAAAGCTTTCCTATTATAAGGGAATTCTCTCATAGTTTCATCTAATTGTTCCACACTGTTTTTGTTTTGTTTACATTTAAATCTTCGATCTAGTTGGGATTTTTCCTGGTATGGGATCCAACTCAGATTTTTGCATGTGGCCTAACCAGTCGTCCAGCCTCATTTACTCAATGTCGTGTTTCTTCTCCACGGATTTGAGAGGCTGCCTTTATCATACGTTAAAGTCCCAGAGTCATTATACGGATTCTTGTTTCCCTTCTACTCGTCTGTCTTTTCATGTGACACCTGCATCAAATTCTGAATTCACATGTCCTTTGAGTCTATTTCTAGAGTTACTGTGTTGTTTTGTTGGTCTTATTGTCAATTTATATTTTCATTCTTGAGATTTGGTAATAGGTTTTAACATCTGGCAAAGATAGTCCCTCTCCTCCCCACCCCTGATTTTAGTCAGTAATCTTAAGATTTTTTCAAGTTTTTTTTTTTTTTAGTAATCTCTACATCCAACATGGTGCTCAGACTCACAACCCCGAGATCAAGAGTCGCACGCTCCACTGACCGGGCCAGCCAGGCGCTCCTTAATGTTTATTTATTAAAAAAATTTTTTTTAATGTTTACTTATTTTTGAGAGAGACAGAGGGCGAGTAGGGGAGGGGCAGAGAGAGAGGGAGACACAGAATCCAAAGCAGGTTCCAGGCTCTAGGCTCTGAGCTGTCAGCACAAAGCCTGACTTACGAACTGCGAGATCATGACGTGAGCCGAAGTCAGACACTTAACCTACCGAGCCACCCAGGCGCCCGTTTTTGTACCGATAAAGACACACTTCGAGTGCACAATTTGCCAATTTTTAGTGATGCGCTTTGAATTCCCGGGTATCCAGATGAGGCAATCAGTGAACACGTCCCGTCTCCCAGCCACCTTCTCTCAGCCCCGATTTTGGCTAGAGTATCGCTTCTGCACCGCTCTGTAAACTTGACGTTCTCTTTTCTCACCGTAATCGCCCCAGTAGTGTGAGACTTGCTATCAGGCGTTCATCCCCAGCCCTTTTGCTCCAGGGTTGCCTTCATCTCTTGGTTGACCGAAGCTCACCTCCTGGTAGTTTCTTCAAGAAGGGCTCCCAGGACCCACATTCTGTGACTTTGTGCAGATTCAGCGCTGTTTGCCTGCAGGCCTGATCCTTGGGGGTTTTGTTGAACGCGAGATCCCCGGCCTACCTTTGCTTTCCTGGGCTGCCTCGCGGCTCTTGCCGCCTGAGGCGCTGAATGTCCCCGTGGAGAAGTCTCAGCCCAGCTGGTTCTCCTCCCCCATGTGAGTGATTGGGGCCTTGTCGTCTCCTGTCTCGTCGCTAACCACTCTGGGCTGGTTTTCCTGACACCGCGCACCTTTCAAGGGTCCTTGTAGCTTCATCGGTTACACTTTTAGTGTTTGTCCTGTTCCTTGGTTTAGTTCTCTTTCCTCGCTAACTCCAGTTCTGTGCGTGTGGCCTCTCCTTTTGTCCGTTTCCGCCCTTCTCTTTAATCCCCTCATCTTCTCTGTCCCCTTCTTTTCACTGCTTTTCTCATTTGGGTCCCCCTTCCCCCTTTCTGAGCTTTCCCATCTGCCTCTTTTCCTTTGTGTCCTCATCTTGTCCTCTTGTCTCCAGACTTCCCCTGCCTCCCGGGGCCCTGCCGCCACCGCTCCGGCTTTCTCGACCGTTCACTTCGCAGCCGGCCTTCCTATGGGCAGTTGCTTTGCTTAGTGTTGTCTTAACGCGTGACCTATGTCGCCTTCTCAGGAATAATTCCCATGATTAATGTGAGGGTCAGAGGCTCTCTCCTTCTCCGCTTCCCAGAAACAGACGCTCCCTGCATAGGTGGCTCATGTGGGTGATTCTGGTTGCAACCTGACCTCCCGAAGCCAGCCCCGCTTGCCCAGGTCCCACATGCACTGTTGCTCTTGAGGGCGCGTCCCTTACCTTCAGGAAGTGACTTTCTGAGCTTATTGAGATCAGTTGCCCTTAGTCCCCCCCCCCCCACTCCCCCCGCACCCACTTTCCATGTTTATTCTCTTCACTTCCTGCCTCCTCGGCCTCTGCCCAGTCTCTGCTGTTTTTGGAAGCCCTTGTATGTATTTTGGTGTCTGCAGATTAATCTGCTCCCTAATCTCACTGCAAATGGAGTTTGGGTGCTGTTCATCTTCCCTGTTGCTTCTGAGCTCATTGCAGAACACACCAACCAGTTCTTCTGATTTTAAGGCAGCGGAAAAGCTTATGAGCTAGTGTCCTTGTTCAGAAGAGAACAACTACTAAAGTCATTTTAAAAACATGTCTTGGGTAGTGTTGGCTTGCCGAAAATAAACCAGGGCAGGGCGTCTGCCTGGAGGACCTTGTAGAAGAGTGGTGATGGCAGATCTCTGTGCTAGAACCTTGGGAAACCGTTGCAGGAAGCCGAGGACGCGCAGAACTCCTGGTCCTGGCCGCGTGGGGACATGCACCGGTCCCTGGAGACCTGGGGCCAGAGGGCAGGTGTAGGGGCCCACACACTACCAGCAGAGTGTGTGTTAGTGAGCATAAAATGTACCCTTATGTCTACCTGTGAGTTTAAATACAGTCTCAGCCAGTATTGACTGATGGCACGGCTGGAACCCGGGTTCTCCCTGAGGGATGTGTGGCAGATTTGATCATGTGCACATACGGAAATTTACCTTACCTTACAGAAACTCATAATCATGGAATCAAGCATCTAACTTTAAATAAATGATTTCTGGGGCGCCTGGGTGGCTCAGTCGGTTAAGCGGCCGACTTCGGCCCAGGTCATGATCTCATGAGCCCCGCGTCAGGGTCTGTGTTGACTGACAGCTCAGAGCCTGGAGCCTGTTTCAGATTCTGTGTCTCCCTCTCTCTGACCCTCCCCCGTTCATGCTTTGTCTCTCTCTGTCTCAAAAATAAATAAACGTTAAAAAAAAAATAAACGATTTCTTAGCTTCAGTCATGGGAATGTCACTAGGACTTTGTATAATTATTTTACTAATTGTCTTCCCTGCTCTGGATGGATCTGCTCTTTTCTGGAGGTCTTAAGTTAGGTGTTAGGGATAATCAGCCTATCATCCTTATCAATAAATCATTGATTTACTTCTGTACCCTACAGAATTCCAAAAAAGAATTAAAGACAGCTTACAGAAACTGCACAAGGGTGCTCGCTTCGGTAGCACATATACTAAAATTGGAACGTTATGGAGATTAGCCAAAAAGAAAGAAAGAGAGAGAAAGAAAGGGGAGGGAGGGAAGGAAGGAAGGAAGGAAAGGAGAAAGAAAAGAAGAAAGAACAGAAAAAAGAAAGAAAAAAGAAAGGGGCACAAGGAAATTATAGCAAAAAAGAAAATAATGGGAGGGGAAAATGAGATGAAAGAACACAGATTGGGGGCGGGACAAACATCCAGTATTCTTTCTCTGAGCTTTTGACTCCAAGCCTCCAAGCAGGCAAGGCAGAGAGGGGGAGCCATAACCAGAGGGGTGAGGCAAACACAAATGTGTTGATCAGAGAGTGGTTCTTTTGGGAATTTCGGTTACAGGGAAATTTCCTTCTCGCTCATCAAGAGGACATTGTGTGGTATAAAAAGTGTTGCCAACAACTTCCTGGCAGTGTTAACGTTCCCGACAGCCATTAATTTCTGATGACGCTTCTCAGGCTGCTCGTGACTATCGGCCAGAGTCATTAAATCAACACACGGTTCAGTTCTGTGAGGATCAGAACAGTGAGATCCAGGCTAACGGCTCTCCACTGCTCTGGTTTGATCCTGGGATAGACTTCAGAGTCTCTCTGTTAAGGAAGGGAATGCATGTCTTTTCGGGGATCCTCCCGAATGACTTCTTTCACCCAAATGTTTGATAAGTACTGGGCGGTAGTTTGACAAGTTTCTGGAAGGTAGATACTTTGTATTACCGATGGGAGGTCCATTCTACTGCAGAGAAATTTTAGGGCTCTTTTAACTGCCCACTTGCTTCCAGTCATCTATATAGACACCTGGAAGTCCTTTTTGCAGAGGCCCTGTTATCTCGTCTGTCTTACTTAAAATCTAGTTAGATTATTAACACCATAGTGTGATGCATGAGATTATTATATAATCTTTTTTTTAAAGCTTTTTAATTTATTTTTGAGAGAGAGAAAGAGACAGCGTGAGTGGGGAAAGGGCAGAGAGAGAGGGTGAGAGAATATCCTGACGCGGGGCTCGAACTCATGAAACCATGAGATCATGACCTGAGCCGAAACCAAGAGCTGGATGCTTAACTAAGCCACCCAGGCACCCCTGAAAAGAGACTGAATTTTAGGGAAATTTCTCCGGCACCAATGAAAAACGTATTCATTCATTCACCAAATTTAATTGAGCACCTGTTAGGCATATGGCACCTTGGTGAGTTTTGGGGGTCATTGTGTTCCCTGTTGTTTTCCCTTGATTAGGATTTTCACATCCCCACCTGACTTCATTTCCCAGTGGAGAAACAGATATAGATGTGGGACCCGAATCTTTAAGTCTTAGAAATTCTGGGTGATTACCACATGGGTATGAGGTCTGACAACCAGATAATCAGAAGGAAAGGAAATCAGCCTGGTTTTTTTCTTTCTTTTTTTTTTTTTAACATTTTTTTTTTTATTTTTGTGAGACAGAGAGAGACAAAGCGCAAGCAGGGCAGAAAGAGAAGGAGACACAGAATCTGAAGCCGGCTCCAGGCTCTGAGCCGTCAGCACAGAGCCCAACGAGGGGCTCGAACTCACGAACCATGAGATCATGACCTGAGCTGAAGTCGGACACCTAACTGACTGAGCTACCCAGGCGCCCCAGAAATCCACGTGGTTTTTAAAAGTTTTGCGTATTCCTTGGCCTCTTCATTTTCATGAGTTTAAATTTTAGGGGAGCCTGGCTGGCTCAGTCAGTAGAGCGTGTGACTCCTGATCTCAGGGTTGTGAGTTGGAGCTCCGCATTGGGCATGGGACCTACTTTATTTATTTTTATTTTTTTAGTGTTTATTTTTGTGGCAGAGAGAGAGAGAGAGAGCATGCGTGAGCAGGGGAGGGACAGAGAGAGAGGGAGACGCAGAATCTGAAGCGGGCTTCAGGCTCCGAGCTGTCAGCACAGAGCCCCACGTGGGGCTCAAACTCAGGGACTGGGAGACCGTGACCCGACCCCAAGTTGGACACTTAAGTGACTGAGCCACCCAGGTGCCCCAAGCGTGGAGCCCGCTTTGAAAACAAAGCTTAATTCGTAAAAGATTTCACTCTGCTTTCCTTTCCTTTCCTCATCATTACAGGAGGTTGAGTACAAACTGAAGAAACGTGTTTTTCTTCCCTGTTTCAGATTTTGAGATCCAGAGCGAGGATGGGGAGAACTGCAATCAAGATGTGTTCGAGGACGCGGAATCAGGGCAGATGTTGCCGGAGAGGCCCGACGGGGCGGGCACTCAGCGGCCTGACTGGGAAGGCGACTTGGAGAGAGACCGTGGCCCCCCGGGGGGGCGCCGGGGAGGGGCCCCGGCCGGGGGCCCCAGGGAGGTGGCGGCCCAGGGCCGGGAGGTGGGACGGCTCATCGGCCTTCAGGGCACCTACCTGGGGGAGAAGCCCTACGAGTGTCCGCAGTGTGGGAAGACCTTCAGCCGGAAGTCCCACCTGATCACGCACGAGCGGACCCACACGGGGGAGAAGTACTACAAGTGCGGCGAGTGCGGGAAGAGCTTCAGCGACGGCTCCAACTTCAGCAGACACCAGACCACCCACACGGGGGAGAAGCCTTACAAATGCAGGGACTGCGGGAGGAGCTTCAGCCGGAGCGCCAACCTCATAACCCACCAGAGGATCCACACGGGGGAGAAGCCCTTCCAGTGCGCCGAGTGCGGCAAGAGCTTCAGCAGGAGCCCCAACCTCATCGCCCACCAGCGGACCCACACGGGGGAGAAGCCCTACTCGTGCCCCGAGTGCGGGAAGAGCTTCGGCAACCGCTCGAGCCTTAACACGCACCAGGGCATCCACACCGGCGAGAAGCCGTACGCGTGCAAGGAGTGCGGGGAGAGCTTCAGCTACAACTCCAACCTGATCCGGCACCAGCGCATCCACACGGGCGAGAAGCCCTACCGGTGCCCCGACTGCGGGCAGAGGTTCAGCCAGAGCTCGGCGCTCATCACGCACCGCAGGACGCACACCGGCGAGAAGCCCTACCGGTGCGGCGAGTGTGGCAAGAGCTTCAGCCGCAGCTCCAACCTGGCCACGCACCGCAGGACGCATCTGCCGGAGAAGCCCTACAAGTGCGGCGAGTGCGGCAAGAGCTTCAGCCAGAGCTCCAGCCTCATCGCGCACCAGGGCACGCACACGGGCGAGAAGCCCTACGAGTGCCTGACGTGCGGGGAGAGCTTCAGCTGGAGCTCCAACCTCGTCAAGCACCAGCGCATCCACACGGGCGAGAAGCCGCACCGCTGCGGCGACTGCGGCAAGAGCTTCGGCCAGCGCTCCCAGCTGGCGGCGCACCGGCGGACGCACACGGGCGAGAGGCCCTACCGGTGCGTCCTGTGCGGCAAGAGCTTCAGCCGCGGCTCGGTCCTCGTCATGCACCAGCGAGCCCACCTGGGCGACAAGCCGTACCGCTGCCCCGAGTGCGGGAAGGGCTTCAGCTGGAACTCGGTGCTCATCGTCCACCAGCGCACCCACACCGGGGAGAAGCCCTACAAGTGCCCCGACTGCGGCAAGGGCTTCAGCAACAGCTCCAACTTCATCACCCATCAGAGGACTCACGTGAAGGACAAGCTGGGCTGAGGCGGCAGAAGGGCCCCGGGGCACCGAGGTCCCTCCGGGAGAGCCATGCTCCCTAAGCGGTCTCTGGGGACTTTTGCGGGGACCTCGCCCTCCCCCGTCGCCATCTCTAACACACCTCGGTGGTCGCAGGCGAACCCCCAGAACAGGGCACAGGGACGGAGGGTCGGGTCTTCTCACTGCTTCCTTTTCAGGCGCGACTGGCGTCCTGCGTCCCGGTGCTCTGTGCCTCAGTCCCCCGCTCTAGTGGGACGGGGTGGGGCGGGGGTGGGGTGTTTCGCATGTGGAACGGAAGACCGCGTGCCCCCAGCCCAGGCTGAGTCCTCGGAAATACGGTCCACAGGTGCTGGTGGTCTCGCCCCCACCTCGCTGGGTTGAGGTGCCTTGACCCCGAGCTGCTGGCACGCCAGGGCGCCCCGTCCAAACCCACTCTTCCTGGCGTGCGTCCTGGGCTTTGATTGCAGGTCAGGGTGGATGGGCTCGTCCAGCTCTGGGTCCTCCACGTGAAGGCAAAGGCCGTTTCTGTTTGTAGAAAGCGTCAGGAACACCTAAACACCAGGCTGTATGCCCTGGAACCAGCATCCTGGTAGGCTTTCCGTTGGTTAGGAGCTGAACGGGGCCTGCCAGGAAGGGTATAAACGGGGATGTACACATTTGCCCGTGTCTCTGCTTACTGTCCCGTGGGAAGTCGGCTGCCGGGGGAATGCACTGGTTTTTGTGGAGTTTTGGTTTTTGAGTGGGAAGTGAAGTCGGGAACCCCCACTGCCTACCCCTGGCCGATGGTGGTTTCTGTCTCATCGAGGGTGGAACAGCCCTGCACTCTTCAGGGGGGCCTGTGTCTTCACCCCCACAGATAAACAGCCCCCAGATCATCTCTCTGCACTGGCCATTCCCGTTCTTCTCTTTTTTATGTTCTATATGCAGAGATAGAATTCTGTCTGGTAGCTTTTGTATACTTTCATATTTTTAAGGAAGTGTTGATTTTGAGGACACACAGTCTGTGCCCCGGAGGGATGTGAGCTTGAATCAAGGGCTGTTCTAACAGGTGTCATCCTTGGTCTGGGGGTGCTACCAGCGCTTTGTGGTTGGGTCCTTGAGCTTCGAAACCGTAGAGACCAGGGGATGGTAGCAGGTCAGGGGGTTGTTATGAGGAAGGGGAGAGCAGATAAAGTGTTTCTGGGAAATGCGAAACCACCTCCTCCAGCGCATGGAGCCTGTGCTCACCACGGGCCTTGGTTCTTAGAGAACGGATGCTCAACATTGCCTAATAAAATAGTCTCATTCTTTGCCTGTGTCTGCCTTCTGATGTGGACCGGACTATTAGCAAACCCACACACCTCACTTCCCACACACTCACCTCCTGCCCTAGGCCAAAAGTGGCCCAAGACCTTCAGGGAGTCAAAGTCAGTGGCTTCAAAGAACACACCTTTGGGTGAGCCAAGATCTGTGTGCTTGACCGGTGCACACACCTGTCCACCATCCTTTGCCGACTCTGCATCCGGTCTGTCAACCAAGATGGAGTGGCAGGTTTGGCTAAGAAGCCAGCGGCCTCCTAAGGAGGCTGTTGGGAATCATCTCTATCCAGAATCAACTAGATTAGACACAAGGAGGACGTTTCTAAACTAGGCAGTGATGGTTGTGAAACCAAGCCACGTAGGCCATGAAATCCCCATCATTCACTTATTTGGCAAACATTGAGGACTTAAGTACCATCACGGTGTTGGGTACTAGGTTCTAGGAAAACTCCATAAAGTTTCCGTAGGAGGAATAATCCCACCTGTCCGGATGGATAGGGTGGTTTTCCAGCTGATACCAAATTCTGGGATTTGGGTTGTAGAAGATACTAGCATTCTCTTCCTCTAAGTCTCAAGAAAAGAGCTGATATTAAGCTTTGCAAAACTTTTTTTTTTTTTTTACTCCTCTCTACCTAGTAGGGACACAAAATATCTTAGGAAAAAAAGGGACAGAAGATCAGGTTGGGAGATGACAGTCTGTGGTCCTAGAAAGCTTGAGAGTCCGTCACTTCCTGTCCTGCCTGCCCCTGGAGCGGATCTGTGGAGGCAGAGGGGGCTTAGCATGCACTGGCCTTCGTGCGGCTCCGTGTGGGATGCAAGGGCACAGCCTTCTTCCCTGGAAGACGTCAGGAAGCCCCAGGCCCCTTGGGGGGACTACTTCGGCCCCCCAGCAGATTTCCTTCGGCCATGTCTTTGCCTGTGATTCAGTCACACCTCTGTAACAAAGTCTATTTCCCCTGAATGTACATGCATTTAGGGATTGAGGTTTTATCATGTTTGTTTCATGGGAACAGCCTTGGGACAGTTACAAATTTAGGGACAAATTTCAAATTTAGAACAAATGGTGAAAAAAAAAAAAAGCAATTGCTTCACCCTCGGGGAGTCCCCCATGTCCAACTCAGCAGGTCCTCTCCGTGACTTGCTCACTCCCCTCTCCTGGGCCCTCAGGGGCCTCCTTGCACGCTTAGGCCGTTCCCAGACCCAGCTTGGCTCACCTTCCCTGAGAACCCCGAACCTGTCCGGTGTGGCCTCCCTCAGCGTCCCGGCCCCAGAGCAACAAGCTTGTCCGTGGCACCCTCACTTCCTCCAGGCTCAGCCAAGAGCCACCGTTCAGGGTAGCAGTAAACCATCTCCACCTGCGCCAGCGGCTGCTTCTCTCCCGGTCAGGGCCTCGCCCCCTCAGTCACTCCCCCACCCCTGCTTTCCAGTCTCCTAGAGCCTTAGACCCAGCATGTCCAGGAGGCCCCCTCCCTACCGGCCTCCCTTGTGTTTGCTCTGTGAGTAGCACTGCCATCGCGTGGCCCCACTCAACCCCAAACCTGGGAGTCACCCAAGACTCCTTCCTCCCTCCCTCCCTCAGAGCCATTCGGGACCGGAGCCCTGCAAGTTCTGCCTATTTAACATCTCTCCCGCCTCATCTCCCGCCTCACCCCACCCCCAGGGCATAGTTCATACCCTTCCGCTTGCAGTAGCTCGCAGGCTCCCTCCCTGCCTCCTTCTTCATCCTCAACTGTAGCCAGCCTGAGTGTGAGCCCTTCACTACCCAGTTTAACCCCCCCAGGGCTCCCCATCCTACAGAAAGGCTGTGTTCCTTGGAGCACAGATGAAGTCTTCCTGACGGGCCTCTGAGGAACCTCTGTACCCTGACCATCCTCGCCCCCTGGCCGCTCCCCTTGAATGTGCTCCACAGGGCCTGCCTTGTCTTCCCGCTGTCCCCTGTTCTGTTCTGGGATGCCTGGCCTCCCGAGGGCACACCTGCACATTTCTGAAAACTCAGTCTGGGTACCGTCTCCTTCGTGAGGCCTTCCCTGCTCTTCTCTGGCAGACCTCACCCTGCGTCCTGCACCCAAGGACTGTCCAACCTCAGAGCCTCAGACATGATTCTGCCCCTCTGCCTTCTATGTGTTATGATCACACCTGTACTGATCTCTGGCACCCACCTCAGGACTTGATATGTGGTAGGAACTCACTTTTTGCTAATTGAGTTCCTTTCTCGGAGATATACAGAAATGCAAGAGGCAGGGGGAGCCCGAAACTCTGACCTGGAAAATGGACTCAGTTCCCCACACTTCCCTTTGATACGATGATAAATACACGTTAGTGAGTTTTAACTTCAGTGCCTCTTGCCTAAGTTAGGATTGACTGCTATTGGTGAATGAAGTCACAGCCGAAGGCATCTATAAAAATCAACTAACCAGGTCACCTGGCTGCCTTAGTCAGCGGAGTGTGCAATTCTTGATCTCAGGGTTGTAAGTTCGAGCCCCACGTTGGGTGCAGAGATTACTTAAAATAAAATCTTGGGACACCTGGGTGGCTCAGTTGGTTGAGTGTCCAACTCTTGATTTTGGCTCAGGTCATGATGTAACAGTTTGTGAGATCAAGCCTTACATCGGGCTTCCCGCTGGGTGTTGAGCCAAAGATTCTCTTTCTTTCTCTCTCTCTCTGCCCCTCTTCCTCGATTGTGTACTCACTCCCTCTTAAAAAAAATTTTTGTTTAAATCCTTAAAAAAAACGAGCACCTGTGCGGCTCAGTCGGTTAAGCCTCCAACTCTTGACTTCAGCTCAGGTCATGATTTTACGGTCATGAGCTCAAGCCCTTCATCAGGCTCTGCACTGATTGTGGGGCCTGCGTAAGATTCTTTCTCCCTCTCTGCTCCTCCCCTGCTAGCACTCATGAGCGTGTGCTGTCTCTCTAAAAATAAACCCATAAATAAATATTAAATTAAATAATCTAAACATAAAAAAACCCCAAACTAACCAGTATCCTAATGAAACAACTCGTATTTTTGAAATGTCACAGGTGTCAGAAGCCAGTGGGAAACTAGGCATTTTCTTTCCTGTAGCTGAGTCTAGTACACAATGTTTCTCTTGTCTGGACAAGCAATGTATCTTATCAAGAGAGTGTATCTTATCTCACTCTTACCCTTTGATCCTAGTGCGTTTATATGACATATCCTGAGAACCCCCCCCCCCCCGTTTTAATATATACATTTAAAAAAAAATTTTTTTTTTTTAATGTTCATTTATTTTTGAGAGAGAGACAGAATGTGAGCAGGGGAGGGGCAGAGAGAGAGGGAGACACAGAATCCAAAGCAGGCTCCAGGCTCTGAGCTGTGAGCACGGAGCCCAACGTGGGGCTCGAACCCACAAACCAGGAGATCATGACCTGAGATGAAGTCGGACGCTTAACCGACTGAGCCGCCCAGGCGCCCCTATATATCCATTTTAAAATACAAAACACAGGTAAGTGCACAAAAGTGTATGCTCATGGCACTCTTACAAACTGGACACACCCATGTAACCAGCACCCAGATCAAGAAACAGCACCGCCACATCCCAGAGGCCCCTCAGGTCCACGCCCAGCAGTACTTTGTCACCCTGTCCCTGTTCTCATGTTTGGCACAGTAAAGGGAGTGTTGGGAGCTGGACAGACCTGGTTCTAGACACTTGGGCCACCAATCACAACCCCCCCCCCCGACTTTTAGTAGACATTTTACAATATGAGGCAAGTCACAAAGAGACTTCTTTTTTTCATGGAATTTTTCTTCCCTTTGGGTTGCGTTTTTATACTTTATGATAAGCCACACTAGCCTACAGCAACAACCCAGGGAGCAGCTGCTGTGCACAAGCTCTGTGCTACGTTCTACACGTACGCCTCACTTGATCTTGACAACCCTGTGAGGTAGGTCCATATCCCCGCTTTGGGGCTGGGGGAGTGGAGGCTCAGAGGGGAATCCGGTGCGTAACCTGCCCGGCACCTGCTGCTTTATTTCACTGTGTTATTAAAGCCCTGAGAAGTACCCATGGGAAAAAATGGAGAAAAGAACCAAACACTGAAATGCAAACAACACCGGCTACGAGGCTTCCCTGTAGCTGGTAGCAAGAAGATCCCACAACTGGAATTGGTCCTGCCTTGCACGGGGCCACGTGACCGGTGGTGGCTCTTCCCAGCCCCTTATCCCTGACTTTGCAGTCCTGTCTCCTCACAGGGAGCTCAGCAGGGACCCAGGGTGCTGGGCTCACACTCACAGTCCCTCCGGGACAGCCCTGGAGTTTTTTCACACGCACGGCCATTTTAACCTCCCCTGTTGCCCGGGCGGGCCCTGTTAAGTATTTTCAAATTTCTGGACAGAATATTAGGGCCCTTCCTTTTTCTACTCTCATGATTTGATAACATAGCCCCAGGCCCTAGAGGAAGTGGAAGTAGGACTGTATGGACAATGGTCAGATTTTGAGACAGAGGATTTCCTCGCCTGGTGGGGGGTGACGGCTGGTGGCGAATCCCCTTTGGCTCTCCACCCAGTCACTGGTGCAACTGAGCTCATGCCTCTGGTGTCAGCAGGGGCTGTGGCTCTAGGGCCTACCTGCCCCCGGTTCCCCCTCTCCTGCTGGCTCTTCCCAGTGTCCCAGCTCTGAGAACTCTCCATCCCTTCGCAGGCCCGAGCCAGCTGTGGAACGGCTGTGGGGTGGGGAGTCCGGCTCCAAGGAAACACCACCCGGGCCCCTGGAGCTCCCAGGCCCTGGCAGACACAGCGTCTCCACTGCCTGTTTACACTGTTGGCGTCTGAGGGCAGGCGTGCCTGCCAGGAGGCCTCAGCGGGGGCACCTTTGGCCAATTGACCGCAGAGTTCTGGTCCCCAGCCTTTCTGGTGCAGAGACTGGATTTCCCCAGTTACCCAGAGGTGACCGGACCCTGGGTGGCAGGCTCCTGCTAACTCAATTTCCAAGAGACCAAGAGAATCTAGAACTCCAATTATTAATTTATGGTGGGGGATCTCCTATCACAAGCCTCCTTCAGAGCACCCCTTATTCCTGGTCTTGAGTGACTGCAATGGTGGCTTTGTGATTACAGAGTGCTTGAGCAGCCGGACATGAAAGGAAGCGGTCATGTGAGGGACAGGCAGACGCCAGCCATGAGCCCCTCTGGGGACAGATGCCGGGCTTCAAAACCACTTGTTATCCGTGTCCCCCCAGGCTGTCTGCTCAGCGCCCAAGATGGCCTTGTTAACTCTGCCAGGTTTCCCTGTTGGACAGGTCTCCTTGCGCAGGTAAGTTAGTATCACTGGTTAAATGAGTTGGATGGATGGTCCAGTGGGCCTAGGGAACATAGTCTCCACTCATTATATGTGGCTGTCATCTGTCGAATTCCTGGAGGAGAAGCTTTTATCTCCTTCACCTGGAAATCCTTATCCCCTTATGCACTGCTTCTAAACACCTCTGTGCAATGTTTTTCTAAATACATCAGGGATCCAGAAACCAAACGCTTGCTGAAACTGACGTACAGACATTTGCCGCTCCTAGCTGTCCCAAATGGTGCTGCCTTCAGAGTTACTGGCTCCTGTGTCTCCCTCCCACTCGTGTCCTGGCGTCTGTGGCATAGTGGATGGTGGGTTGCGAGCCAAAGAGACCTGTTGGGCGTCTGGGTGGCTCAGCTGGTCAAATGATGGACTCCTGATTTTGGCTCAGGCCGTGATCTCGCCGTTCTCGGGATCAGGCCTTGCTTCCGGTTCTGCACGGACAGTGTGGAGCCTGCTTGGGGTTCTCTCTCTCTCTCTCTCTCTCTCTCTCTCTCTCTCTCCCCCCCGCCCCCCCCCCCAAAGCATGCTCTTTGTCTCTCTCTCTCTCAAAATAAACTTAAAAAACCTAGAGACCTGCCAGACCTGGTTCTAGACACACCTGTGCCACTAACCAGCATTATGATGAGGCAAATCACTTCCGAAAGCCTCATTTCCACATTTGCAAAACTGATGACAGTGCCCACTCCAGAAGGCTGCTTGGAGGAGGTCGGCCACTCTGTATGGCAGAGAACACTAAAATCCTATCCGTGGTAATATTGCTAACTCTGACCTAGACGTAGCCTGCTTTCACCAAAAAACGCACCTGTCTAGGTTTCTGAGGACAACTGTCCTCTGAGGGACCAGGAGGCCACAAGTGGGAAAGTATCTCATGTGTGTAGACTTTTGGGGGTCCTTTAGTCCCATTCTTTGAGGGGCGTGGCCCACAGCTTGAGGACACGTATGCGGGTCTTCTCCCTTCAAGTACTGGATGTGGTGTTGATGGTCGATATGACTTGTGTTTGGGGCTACACTCTCCCTGCTTGATTTAGCTTCCAGTGAAAGTTCCATGTGCTCAGGAGCTCCCTGAGTTAAGGTAACAGGGCAGGGACGTGGATCAGTAATTTTCAATTTTCTTCTTTTTTTTTTAAACAGAGGAGGGGCGCCTGGGTGGCTCAGTCGGTTAAGCGGCCAACTTCGGCTCAGGTCATGATCTCGCGGTCTGTGAGTTCGAGCCCCGCGTCGGGCTCTGTGCTGACCGCTCAGAGCCTGGAGCCTGTTTCAGATTCTGTGTCTCCCTCTCTCTGACCCTCCCCCGTTCATGCTCTGTCTCTCTCTGTCTCAAAAAATAAATAAACGTTAAAAAAAACCAACAACAACAGAGGAAACTCTTTTCAAGGGAAATCTTAAACTAATAGAAAATGTGTAAAAGCAAAGCTTCTCCGTGACTTCATGGTGGGAACCCAAAGCCTTCTCCTGGCCCAGACTCACAATTGGACTTAGGGCTTTCTGGAAAGCCCCTCTTGCCATCCTGTGTTTCTCTTGCCTGCCCCTCCCCCCCCCTCCCCCCAAAGCTGCCCCTTCTGTGGGAATAATCAGCTTCACCCACCTTTAATTGAATTTTGGACCTTTCATCTGTTAAAGAGGGAGTGAGGCCTACTATGCAGGATTCATTATCAGATCCAAACCAGAGAAAATATGCAATGTAAGTGCTCAATAAAATGCAATTTCCTGCCCCCTTCCCCTGAGGCCGCACCTTCTACCCTCTTGGGCTCTCCCAGTCGCTCTCCAGTATTTCTTTCCAGCCACATTCTTTGAAGGCACCTTTGAGCACTTACCACACTGCATTGGAGATATGTGGGTTGTTCAGGGCAGCATTTTAAAATTGCATCCACCAGAGGCGCCTGGCTGGCTCAGTCATTGGAGCATGCCACTCTTGATCTCGGGTCATGAGTTTGAGCCCCAAGTGGGACCTAGAGATACAAAAAATAAATTAAAAAATAAATACATAAAAATGCATCCTCTGCTGGCCTGCATTCCTTAGGAGGAGGGAGTGTTTGGCTTGGGCCAAAGTTAATGTTCCATGGCTGATTGTTGGAATGAATAAGCGTCAATAGTATTCATCCTGTCAAAGTATTCACCTTAAATCTCCCAGGGCTGTGCACGCAGGAAATGAGGGTGTGTGGCGGACGTGTGTGTGTGCGGAGGGGTGGTGGTGGTGGTAAAGCATTGCCATAGTGGACAACCATGCCGGAAAAGTACTTTCTTAAGTGGCGAAAAATCTGAATTGGAGTCTCGGCGGCGCACTCGCAGACCCCGGGCCCCCAAAGGCTCTCCCTCTCTCTCACTCAGGGCCCCCAGCAGTCGGGGAGCGGGTAGGACCACACCACCTCCGCTGGGTCTGCTCCAGGCTGTGGCTCTGAACTCCCAGATCCCGCGTGCAGTAAAGTCCCACCCCTCATCAGTGATTCGTCTGAAACACAGGCGTCTAGGCCGTCCTCACATTTTATTGGCTAGTGCTGTTGTCAGTCTGCGGGCACGGAGGCCTATGGGAAATGGAGTCTGGCAAAACCCAGTCCTTCTGGGGATCGCGTTTCCGCTTCCGGTGTTTAGTGGGCATCCGAACGCCAGGACTCCGGGTCCGGGCTGGGGGTTCGAGGGTCGTTTGGGGACGTTGCGCGGCCACGGAGAAGGTGCCACGGGCCCCGGCCCCCCGGCGTCGCAGGGCCTCGGCTGGCGCGCGCGGCTGTCACCTCGGGCCCTAGCCGCCCTCGCCGGGTGGGCGTGGCCGGACCGAAACCCAGGGTCCCGCCGCCTCGGGTCCAGGCCCCGCCGCCCCGCGAGCGGCCCCCGGGCGAGATGCGGCCCTCGTGCTGGCGGCGCCCTCCTACGCGCCGCCCACCGGACTCGGCGGGGAGGACCCTGGCCTTGTAGCCGCTGAGGCGACCCCGTCCCCAGGGCCCGCATTTACCCCATAAGGCTTCCAGAGAAGGTCGCCCGCGGAGCAGAGTAGCCTTCCGGTGTAAGTCACGCTCTGCGGGCCAGTCTCCCAGTCCACGGTCAAGGGGCTGAGCCCCTGTTTATTTCCTGCCAAACACCAGCCATGTGACCTTGGGCAAGTCTCTGGGGGTCTCTGAGCCACGATTGCCCAGCTTTGAGGGAGTTGAAGTCCAAGTATTTCTTAACTGTCCCGCCAGCCCTGACATCCCGTATGGGTCTGTTTTTAGTATCTCTGCTCTTAACGCTTGTAATCCTAACCAGGGTAAATCTCCCTGTTTGGGAGAGAGTTATTCCAGCGCTGAGGAATCCCGAGTGGGGTGACCAGCCAGAGGTGAGGGCAGTTTAGAGGTTGGACCCTTTGAATCTCTGAAAGGTTAGATAGAGCCAGCTCCACCCGGCTGCTGCTCTCCAAGGTGCTGCTACCTTGTGCGCCCTCTCGTACTTGTCCTGCCACATTGACTTTGTCACACTCTAGTTCCAAAGACCAGTGGCTTGGGAGGGTGGGCGGCTTATTGTCCCCATTGTCTTCTCCAGTCCATCCTCACTCGTCAGTGTGGATGAGTGACATCTTCTCGGCCTCAAGTAAATTGCTGTGCAAACACAGCCTCAAGCCCCCCTACTTTCCAATCAGATCACCCGCTCTTGACCCTCCTCTTGAACTTCTGGAGCTGCTTCCCCAGTGACACAGGGCCAGACTCCACGGGCACCAGGACATGGGGAGGGGAGGACACGAAGGCTCTTTTCTTCACCTCAGTCCTGCTGGGCTGACACTTGTGATGGTCACTAGCATTCACTCTGTAATGTATTATCCGTGGCTCTAGGATTTCGAGTTCTACTTAGTGACTCCTATCTGATGGTAGCTCCCCACTGAGGTAAAGGAAGGGCTTTGAGCTTCAGAGCCCAGTGGCAAGGTTCTTCCGTGAGCTGAACGATGGCTGTAGCTGGGGACCCACACGTCCAGACTCCTCGAGCGCAAGAAGAGCTTCAAAGAGTGAAGCTGGAAGACGATTCCCACTGGGAGCAGGAAATTTCCCAAAGGAGCGACCCTGGACCAGAGACCTCCTGCCGGCGGTTTTGGCATTTCTGCTATCAACAAGCATCAGGACCCCGGGAGGCCCTCATCCAACTCCGGAAGCTCTGTCATCAGTGGCTGAGACCAGAGAAGTGTACGAAAGAGCAGATCCTGGAGTTGCTAGTGCTGGAACAGTTCCTGGCTGTCCTTCCTCGGGAGATCCAGGTCTGGGTTAGACAGAAGCATCCAGAGAGTGGAGAGGAGGCCGTGGCCCTGGTGGAAGACTTGCAGAAAGAGCCTGGGAGACGGGGGCTCCAGGTGAGAAGCTATAACCTTGTTCTGGGTAAAGCAGGAGGAAGTGGGAGCGTGCCCTTGGTTTGCCAGCAGTGTGGGTGATGTGCCGTACTTTGCTGTTCGTGGCAAAGTGGCATTTGCTCATTCCCTGGGCCTGGTGGCTACGGCTTTCCTTCCACGCTCAGACGGACTCTTCAGAGGATGCGTAACAGCGCTTGCTCTGAGTGTGGGGCCCTGCCATTAAGTAAGAGAATTGCTTAAAATGGCTTGAACACCACTCCGGGCGAGGAGGAGCACACAGAAGGACAGAAAAGCTAGGGTTTGTGGGTGGGTGGGTTGGTTTTTGGTTTCTTTTTGGAGAACAATTCTCATTCGTCAGCAGCCAGCCTGATGCAAGTGGCTTCACTGGTCTTTATGGCCAGTATTGCACCTTTGAGTCCTACTGAAAAACAGCTATATTTTTGGTTGGCTGAGTCTTGCCTCAGGAGAGCTGGTGGGCAGATTGCAGTGAGCCTGGGATCCAGACCTTATCTGTTAGTCTTTTGCACATCCACACTCCTTACTGGACTGCAGTGATTTGCAGGAGACTGATTTCCTCCTTTGCTTCTTTGCATCTTGGGATAGTTAAGTTTTAGTTCCTACAGAATTTCGACCCCTCTAGTCCTTGAACAGGGACAGGAGGTATGCTCAGAGGAGAAGGAACGCTTAGGATCAGTACTAGCTTCCCAAGACATCCATCTCAAGCAAGCACAGACAGGATTCATGTGTCTGTTACAGGCAGTGGTGAAGAACTCACAGCCAGAACCAGATGAACAGTGGCATCACAGTCCCGAAGAGGAACTCCCAGCCTTGCACGGGAGCGGTAAGCAGCAGCAGTGTGGGGAGAGGGTGGGTAAGTTCCCTCAGAGTGCCGAAGGTGGGAGGATGGGGCAGGTGAAATGAGGCTTGGGGGATCCTCGACAGGTACCTCCAAAGGGAGGAAGGGCCTCGGTTGGCATGTTTTGTAAAAGTACCCAGCGGAGCCTGTGGTACCTTTCCTTGTGTGAGTGAGGTTACTGTCCCAGTAGGTTGGGCACAGATTTTAGGTCTGGCTGGTGGAGAAAGCACAAGGTGGGGTCAGATCAAAGCACAGTAATTCTCAGGACAGGTACGTGTGTCCCAGACCAATTTGGATGATGCAGATGTGTTATCAAAACTGAAGAAGAAAATCATGAAACTGCATCAGTAACCTGGATGGATATGGAAGGGGAAAATTGGGAACTCTCCTCATTTTGGCTTTTCACCAACTTTCTTTGCTGGGACAGAGCAGACACCAAGAGAAGGGGGAAGACTCTTCTGTTTCAGAACTAAGTTGGGCCCGTCCTCAGGAGGAGTTGAGAAACATGGTCTCCTCACGGCTCCTTTCTCTTCCCCACAGCCCTGCCTGGTCCTGGAACTCTGGGTCTTTCTCTGGAGGAGGGCGGCAGTGACCAGGGGATGATGCACAGCCCCCAGGTGAGCCAGATCTTTCTCTTACTTAGGACACCTTTCACTATTCAAGTGGGGGCCCTTTGCCACCAACTCTTTTGCTTACCAGAAATGCCAAGAGAATTTTACCCAGTGGTGGTGGAGGGGGTTCTCAGTAACTCTGTAGATTAGGCTCCAGAATTTCACCAGCCAGAAAAATGTTGCTGAAACCCCCCTCCGTATGGAAGGCAGCACCACAGCTGAGGCGGTGAGGAATGGTATTAAGTCATTCTTTTCCTTGAGCCTGAGATTGTAAGATCATGCTGATTGGCACGTTTGCATTAAAAGGAATAGTTACTTCCTTCTTTCCATATCTGAGTCTTGCCCACATGGTGTGCAGGACTGTGGAGGCGTGGAGGGAACAAAAGCCTCAGGGTCAGAGAGTCCTGCGTTCAAATCCTGGCTCTGCCACATACTGACTGTATAACTGAGCAAGTGTGAAAATATCTGGCACAGCACAACTGGTGTTCCGTAAATGTTAGCTTCTTTCTGGCTTTTCTTTCTCTCCCCGGCTCCCTCCCCGTCCTTTATTGCCTTTAAAAGTCAAAGAAAACTCACTTTTTAGTTTCTCCTCAGCCTTTTTTGTCACCTGCCCTCTGATGAAGGCCGTATAGGGAGGCATTTTGTCCCAAGGCAGCACCTTTTGAACAGGGTGTTATGTTTTCCCAGGAGTTGGTGACATTCGGCGATGTGGCTGTGTACATCTCCCAGGAGGCACGGAGGCAGCCAGGACCTGGATGGAGGAACCACCTGGAAGGAAGTTGGGAGAAATCTGCAAGTGAGGTCTCGCCGGGTAAGAGCGCCGTTTTCCTGTACAAAGTTAGCCGTGGCGTTATCTGTAGTGTTCACTACCCCAGACCTTTTTGGGATCATATTGTTCAAAGCCCTCGGTTCTGCTTGAAAAGAGACCCATAATCTAATACCAAAGTCAGTGCTCTCAAGGATGAGTTTCTAGAACCCAGAGAGAATATCGTATTGACATTTACTGACCATCTTAGGAAGACGGTCAGTAAAGCCTCTGGTGGGAGCCTGAATTTTATTTGTTTCAGGACAGATGTACGTGCATGTGTAGGTCTAGATTTGGGCCTGGATTTTTTTCTTACTGCTCCCTCGCAGCCTGAATACTACTTTTACTGAGGCTTCCCAAGAATCCCTTCAGACTTAAAAAAAAAAATTAATAGTATCTCCCCTCCCTGGCATATAAAGTGGTTGGGATTAGAGTCACCAAACCACTGTATCTTCTGTGTGTCTCCCTCTGCAAACAGATTTGCCAACCCCTCTACCCAGTGTCAGCTCCCATGTGGAGCAGGAGGAGGACCCATGGAGGCGTGATCTTCAGTGTCCCGGAGAGGAGAACGCCAGCGACTCCGCAGCGGGCGGGGGGAGAGGCCAGCCTGGCCATGTGCCCGTCCTGAGAAAAGCCAAGATGTGGGACGAACTGGAGTTGCAGGGCCTGGAGGATGAGAAGGTGGCAGGGGTGCACTGGGGCTATGAGGAAACCAAGACTTTTTTGGGAATTCTCAGTGAGTCTTGGATCCACGAGAAACTGCGCACCTGCCATCGGAACCGCCAGGTGTACCGGCTGGTGGCCGAGCGGCTGCGGGAGCGCGGCTTCCCGCGGACCCTGGAACAGTGTCGCTACCGGTTCAAAAACCTCCAGACCCACTACCGCAAAGCCAGGAGCACGCACGCCCCGGGCACCTGCCCCTTCTATCGTGAGATGGACGCCCTGATGTGCCCACGGGCCGCCACCCCGCTTCCAGAGGTGGCAGGGGCTCTTCTTGGGCACAGGGCCTGTGATGTGGAGCATGCAGAGCTTCAGGGGCGCCGCTGGGGACAGGAGGAGGCAGTGCTGGCTGAGGCTGTGTTGGAAGGCAGGGCAGAGAAGCAGGGGCCGGACCCCGGCCACACAACAGCATCTGTAGAAGAAGGGCATTTAGGAGCCGTCACAGAGGATTCTGAGGGGGAAGAACTGGGGGTCGAAGAAGTGTCTGGAAGCCCTGGAATCCCAGCCCTGTTTCGGAGTCCGGCTGGTAAGTCCTTGTCATGAGCAAGCTGGGAGGCCCTCGCTGTCAGCGGGGTTTGGAGAAAAGCTTGCCGCGACCGGTTATTTCGGGGGTGCCGTGGGTATTCAGGGCACACTGTAGTCGTCTGGAAAGGGCAAGGAAAGGCTATTTTTATGTACAAATGGGACAGCCCTTTGTTCCTGTGTGCGGTCGAGAAAAAGGAAGAATCATTATGTAAGAGTCATGTGTATAAGTGTAAAAATAAACGTGTGCATATTGTCGGATCGAGTCCCGTCACAGAGGAAAACCCGCTTGACTGCTTCTCCGGAAATCACCGAGATGCTGTGGCGGGAGCGGGGGGTCTCCCCCTGTCCTCCGCACAACCAGCAGCACCGTCTCAGCTCACCTCTGTACCTCTCCTCCAGGTGTGCACTGGGGCTACGAAGAAACCAAAATTTTCCTGGGGATTCTCGGTGAGCCCTACATTCACGAGAAACTGCGCACCTGCCATCGGAACCGCCAGGTGTACCGGCTGGTGGCCGAGCGGCTGCGGGAGCGCGGCTTCCCGCGGACCCTGGAACAGTGTCGCTACCGGTTCAAAAACCTCCAGACCCACTACCGCAAAGCCAGGAGCACGCACGCCCCGGGCACCTGCCCCTTCTATCGTGAGATGGACGCCCTGATGAGCCCCTGGACCCTTGCCAGCACCTTTGATGCCTTCGAGGTGGCAGGAGGCCTCCTGCGGAATAGAGGGGGCTCCGAAGAGAACCGGAAGGCCGTGCTGGAAGGTGTGACGGGAGACGGTAGCGAACCGGCAGAGGAGCCCCGAGAGGAGCCCAAGAGCCGTGGCCCCCAGGCTCTGAGGGGGAATCCCAGTGGTAAGCTCTCCTCCCCACAGCGGCCACAGACCGTGGGAGAGACGAGGGCCCGAGGGAAGCATTAGGGACTGTGAAGCGGGAGAGATGCTTCTTGTCTATCACTCTGGAGTGACCTCCTCAGGTTCAGACCGATTTCTTAGCCAGTAGTGCAGGGTGACTCACAAAGACAACGTTGAGGGTCTTGCCCTGCTCCCTGTCTGCTTTTAGTAACAACATTCTAGAAATAATATTTAGTAACCACTATAGAGGAAAGAGAGGTCCGAGTGATGTAAAGTTTCAGTTGTTTGTTTCCATCTAACATACCCTGTGTGTATTACATACAACAGTCTGCCACTGAAAGACTTCTCTGTTCTTGGGCAAACTGGTTAAACACCTAGGCCTCCACTGTCTCATCTGTAAAATGGACAGAGTGATAGTATCTAGCTCACTGGGTTGTTATGAGGATCCTGGTACATTGCTGGCCCTCAGCAAATGTTCCTTTTCATTGTCACCATCATTGTACTTACTGCTAAGATAGATGAACACCTTGCCCTGTACTCCTCACTTAAGGGGGCACATTTCCTGAGTCATTCACTAAACGATTTCTTCTGAAAACCAGATCTTTCTGGTAGGTGTTTCCATTCTCATTTCACCCACCACGTCCAGATATAAGAACAGAAGGCAAATTGCATAAGAACTCCATGTCCCTTCTTGATTTTCCTCGAGTAGGACTTCCAGTCCGCCAGCCAGACGGGGTCTCGAGGCCAGAGAGAAGTGAAGAGCTTTGGAATGACGATCCCCGGGACTTCCGGAAAACTTCCTGTGCAGGTGGGAAATGAATGAAAACGAGCAAAAGCTAGTATTGCACCAACAAGGAAGTCAGATCTGGAATTCCGAACACGGACGAGGCAGCACTGGGCGAGGGCTGGGAGAGGAACCCACTCACTTGGCCTTCCCGGTTTATTATGCAGGGGTGCTGAAGCCACAGGATGTGGGAGAACAGAAAAGCAGGTGGCAGCCAGGAAAGCCTGCTCTCCTGAGTTACCGTGGCTTCTAGTTAGATGTAAACAAATCCTTAGTGTTGATGATTTCCCTCCTAAATTTCTTTTTTTAATGTTTATTTTTGAGAGAGAGAGAGAGAGAGAGAAACAGAGACAGAGACAGAGACAGGAGCGAGCCAGGGAGGGGCAGAAAGAGAGAGAGGGAGACACAGAATCCAAAGCAGGCTCCAGGCTCTAAGCTGTCAGCACAGAACCCGACGCGGGGCTCGAACCCATGAACCGTGAGATCGTGACCTGAGCCAAAGTCGGAGGCTTAACCGACTGAGCCACCCAGGCACCTCTAAATTTCTTTTTTTTTAATGCCCCCTTTATTTATTAAGTAAACATCTACCCCCAATGTGGTGCTCGAATTAATGACCCCAAGATAAAGAGTCACATGCTCTACCGACTGAGCCAGCCAGGCGCCCCTCCCTCTTAAGTTTCTATCAGAGTTTTAACTATAATTAACTATCACTTAACTAGATTAATAGAAAAAGTGAGCCCTGGCACCCCCAAATTAAACTACAGTCAGCCTTAGCTTATTGCAGGGGTGAATTTCTCATGGTTAAGATGAGCTTCCCTCCTTGGTTGGGCTCAGTTATTTTGTTGGAAGTTTAGGAGATCTGATAAATAGTACTGCTCTTCCCCCGCTCAGATTCCAGACCAACCAAGAAGCGGAAGAGTAAGACGTTGAGATCAAATGACAGCTTTCTAACTGTAGAGCCGTTGGGCAGTGTGGCTCAGATGGGTGGCCACAGTGGGCTTCCTCACTGAACCCCAGTTGGAGCCACAGGCAGCAGGGGATGGCCACAGCCTCGCCCCGCAGGGATAGAGGCTTCACTGCTGGTCTTCTGAGCCACGGGGCCCAGCTCCTTGTTCATCAAAGAAGTCCTCCCTCCCACTTGCAAGCAAGGGGATGGAGAGAGGCCAGAATCACTCTCAGGCTTGTCCCTCAGCCTGGAAGAGAAAGGTAGCCTTTTAGTACCGATTGCCAGCACACAGGTGGGTGGGGAGGAGAAGAGGGGCCACGCCTGGGGGCAGAGCATCTGATTGGGGGGGAGAGGAAGAAATGGGTCTGGGTCCTGCCCTCCTCCCTCTCCTCAGCCTTCCTCCCCACGACCTTCTCGACCTTCTCGTTCAGAAGCTGGGGGAGGGAGTGAGATCTGGAAGTCTGCTGTCTTGAACGAGGTTCAGCCCTGTTCCAGATGATTGGTTTCTGGTTAATGGCAAACTGACTGTGTTCTATGTGTCACCGGCAAGAGTTTGTTTCCGACCGTCCGGTAGGGCTGCTTTCGCGTCGGTTCTGTTCTTCTGAGCTCAGAAAACACGCTACATTTGCAGTTTCACCTCATTCTTTCAGATCTTGAAACAAGGACAGAGAATGAGGAGAATTCAAGCCAGAACATTTCAGAGGAAGCAGAACTGCCGGGGGCATTATTAGAAAGACCCAAAGTGGATATTTCCCAGTACCTTGCCTGGAGGAGAGACTGGGAAGGCAAATATGGGGCACAAAAGCAATGGGAGGTACCCTTAGAAGATGGACGAGGGTCACTCTCCCCTCCAGAAAGAGACGCAGGGAAATTCATAGGTCCTCAGGGAACCTACGTAGGAGAAAAATCCTATCCATGCTGTGAATATGGGGAAAATTTCAGCCAGAGCTCCCACTTAGCTGTCCACCAGTTAGCCCACATCGGAGAAAAGAAACCTTTTAGGTGTGGCCGTTGTGGGAAAAGCTTTGGCCGAAGCTCACACCTGGTCTGCCACCAGAGAACCCACACCGGGGAGAAGCCCTACAAATGCCCCGAATGTGGGAAAGGCTTCAGTGATCATTCTAACCTCACAGCACACCAGAGAATCCACACTGGAGAAAAGCCCTATAAATGTGGAGAGTGCTGGCAGAGCTTCAACCAGAGCTCCAGCCTCCTGATGCACCAGAGAGTCCACACAGGAGAGAAACCCCACAAGTGCAGTGAGTGTGGAAAGAGTTTCACTAAGAGCTCGCACTTCAGTGCGCACTGGCGAACGCACACTGGTGAAAAGCCCTACCAGTGCCCTGAGTGCGGGAAGAAGTTCAGTAAGAGTTCCACGCTCACCAGCCACCAGAGGATCCACACAGGAGAGAAGCCCTATGAGTGTCTCGAGTGTGGCAAAAGTTTCAGTGACCGCTCAAACCTCATTACCCACCGGCGAATTCACACTGGAGAGAGGCCCTACAAGTGTGGCGAATGTGGGAAGAGCTTTAATCAGAGCTCAAGTCTCATCATACACCAGAGGACCCACACGGGAGAGAAGCCCTACGAATGCGGTGCCTGTGGGAGGCAATTTAACAACAGTTCGCATTTCAGCGCGCATCGGAGAACCCATGTGGGCGAGAGGCTCTAAACGTCTTTAAGAAGCATCAAATCTAGAAGCACCACAGAATCTGTTCTAAGAAAGGTCTGTATGGTCCTTGATTCTATACCACGACCCCCACAGGAGACCAGGGGTTTAGGTCCCAGTTCGGTAGAGGTCATTGTGTTTCTCTCACTGAAAACTCAGCTGGCTTACGGAATACTACTCAGGGCTTGCTTATCCGCACTATTGAAATGGAAGCTAATTTCCAGAGAATTCAGAGACTCATTCTGAATTGGACTGTATCACCATCACGATAGGTATCCATTAGGATTCTGTGCCTTAACTTCCACAGCTTGGTAATATGAGGGTGAGACTCTTGTCCCCAAGACCCCCCTTCAAGGACAGAGGAGGCCCGCCCCACGGTGCTCATGGCATTAACGGTGGCCGGCTCCGCCACAGGGCCGGTAGTGGCTGAGCTCTTTCTTCTCAGCACTGGGCAGCTAGATGGGGATTTATTAACTGAGCACATTTTTCAAGGTCTTCCACGGTTCTCCCTGTGGAGGGTGGGGCCCGCGAACCGTCTCCATTTCTCTACGTGCTTCTTACCCCAAGAGGAGAGCACTCTGTCGTGTCATTTGGAGAAGGAAAGGTCAGTGCTCCAGGTTGGCTTTCTAAACCATGACCTACTCTTCCTCTCGACATGTTAGGTTGAGCCATAGGAGACTGGCATCTTTGAGGTATACAACCAGCAATTAATAGGACTCGACCTAAGCAGATGTCTTGCAGGGTAGAACCGCTCCAAATTGCCAGCAGTGCTGCCGGTGAGCCCTACGGCCCACACGGTGCCCTAAAAACATAACACCGGGTCTAGGAGATCACGAACAGGATGATGAAATGGGGAAAGCCTTTTCCGTTTGCAAGTACGTCCGGAGCAATGACCACTAACCTTGGCAGCGGTTAAGAAGGAGGCCGGGTTGGAGGAGCCGCCGCTCCATCCCCGGCCTCAGGGGAGGCCGCGTGCAGGCGCACAGGTCCTGGAGATCTGGGGTGTCTCCGAGTGAGCAGAGCACAGCCCCTGGAGGGACTCTGACACACGCAGCCAATGGTGCTTAGAAAGAAACGGGATACGGTTTCTCGCTCTAGTTTCTCCTTCGTGCATTTGGCTTGAAAATATTTTCCCCCAACCTTCCAGAAACCCACCAGTTATAAAACAAAGCACAGTCTACACATGTCACGGTTTCATATCGTTAGATTTATAGAATACGATTAAGTAAGGAGTCTTTTCTAACGAACATAAAAGAACCTATTCAAGTAAGTGTTGTCCGTCAAAAGCGGCCGTTCTGACGGGCTGTGAACTCTGTTTGTTGTTGCCATTACTGAAAACATTGAGTTTTCCTCTGAGAATTGTCTTCAGACCACCTTAGAAGGCCTCCTATCGATGTAGTTCTAGCACAGAGTAGTGTCCGGCATGGAAGAAAGGCTTAATAAACACTGGCAGAACGAACAGCGTGTTTATTATCTGGCCCGGTCACCTCTCTTATCCGTGAGACTTGTCTCTGCCCAGTATCTGCTATCTGGAGCCAGAAGTCCTTCGAAGGATGTCAGTTTGCTGCCACTGAGGACACTTCGGAGAGCCTGTTTTTGGAGATCGTTTTCAAAGAGGTATCCCAGAAATCTGGGTTCAGAATTTTTTTTATACGGCCAGGAAATAAATGTGATATGTATTCTTTTAAATCATTTTACTATTTTGAATGAGAAAATCTTTACTTGGGTGGAAATTCACGATACTAAAATTAACATAGCTGTGCGTTATAAAAAGAGTTTGGAAATAACCACATTCCCTTTTGGAAACTTCTGGAATGGAACACGGAGATTCAGATGTAATATCCATTACCATGCCATCTCACGTGTATTTTCCCCTTAGCAAAGCAAGGGGGAAACTGAGCTGGAGACTGTAGATATTTCATAGGGATTTTACAGTCCGTGAAGCACTGGGACACGTGAGATGGCTCTCCTAAGTGATGTTGGCATAGTTCTCAGTGGAAGACTAGAGCACTGAGTTTCACCAGTTGACTATCACGTGGAGAGGTTTCCCAGTGAACCCAACGTAATATGTACTTTTTACAGTGCCTGGATTTTATCCATTCCCTTGCTCCAGAGTGTTCTGATTTGCCTTTTCGCCTACCTCGGGACGCGGCATGAGCAAAGCTCTGGGGCTTTAGTTTTTAGCTCACCTCCAGCTCCAGCTCATAATCATGGCTTCAGAGTTTCTGAACCAGGCAAGCAGGGCGGCTTTTGGAAGCTGTTCACTTGGAAATCCCCTCAAGAGAAAAATAATGAAGTGATAGCGGGGAATGCATGAAATTCACCTCTAGTATAAAAGTTGCAATAGATGACAATCAGATTATGCATTGCAAAATTTTAACTGAAGAGGCGCATAGCAGAAATACCGGTTCTTATTCTCACGTACAGAGAGCAAGAAGCACAGGAGTTGGGTTTCGGGGCACTAATCCTAGTAGCCGAAGCTGATGCAAGTATATTAACCCATTACATAAGCGAATTCCAAGTGAATCCTGTGAGTGCGATGGCCAAAGGGTGAGCCGTTTTCATCAAGTGATCACAGACTCAGCCCCAGGGCGGAGAGTCCAAGAGACTCTAACGGCCACAAGCGCCAAACCCCACTGAGGTGCGTGTGACCCCGGCCTCCCTTCTGTTCAGCCCGGGATGTGGGACCCACTCACTGGCTCTGACTGCTCGGCTTGCAGAGAACAACACCCTCTCCCTTTACTTCTCTCCAGGACCCCGGCTCCCCAGGCCTTCTGCACAGCTCCGCCAGTCCTCTAGTGGAAGGCAGAGCGAATCAACACCAGCCCCTGTTCCCTGGTTCCCTGCGTATTTGGTGAGGCAGGCCCCACGCTAAGCACTTTATTGTAGGGTGTCGACCATTTCGGCCACTCTGAGGTGTGGGGAGACGCACAGAGCTGGGACTGCGGCCCTGATCTGTCTGCCTCCGCCACAGGGGGGGTCTCGATGATCCTGTCGTATCAGTCCCCAGATGTGCACTCCTGGGAGCCACGGCTTCTGTGGGGGTTGGGCTGTAACGTCGGCACGTAAGGGAACGATTGTGTGTGCCCAGAATGACTCTTGAGAGTCCCTGCCACAGCCCCTTAGCAAGGACAGCGTCTCTGTCAGGCCTGTGAGATGCTGATGTGCTGAAGGCCCACGGGGGTGGGGGGCAAAACCCGCGGGAAGTAGCGGCAGGACCCCGTCTCCCAAAACCGCTCCAGACAGCTCGTCCCTTTAACTAATGACCGCCCTCCTGTCCAGGCCACATCCCCTCTCTGTGCCCTGTGTTCTCATCTGCAGAACTCCTGACCCTGGGGTCCGATGCCCCAAACACCCTACCATCATTTAAAACACATAACTGTAGCTCAGCCCCCGGGGTCAGACCCCAACATTGTGAGACGCTGGCCAGAGTACAGGCCGTGACAGTCGTCTAAATATTGAGGGTTCCAAGTCAAGCTAACAGACTCATGTTCTTAGCGTCTCCCCTTAACAAGTATACTTCAGTATGACGTGGAACATCAGATTTGTGTGTGCGGGTTTTTTTTTTTAAGTTTAAAATGCAGCTATTTTCAGGATATTCAGAAAATTCTGCAAGTGTCACCACTATCTAATTTTAGAACATGTTCATCACCCCAGGAAAGCCCATATCCATTAGCGGTCGCCCCCCCCCCCCCCGTCTCTCCGCCCCACGTCCGCTCGCAGCCACTCACCCACTTTCTGTCTCTGCGGATTTGCCTGCGTGAACATTTCACATAAATGGAATCCTACAAAAAGTGGCCTTTTGTGACTGGCTTCTTTCCCTCAGCTTCGTGTTTTCCGGGCTCATCCACGTGGACCAGGTGTGAGTGCTTCACTCCCCTGTCCAGCCTGGAAGCGTCCCGTCGTCTGGATACAGCCCAGGTTTTGTTAACCCTGCATCAGCGGGTGGACATTGGCTCGTTGCACCTTTGGCTGTTGGGAATCATGTTGCCGTGAACATTCATGTGCACGTTTTCACGTTTTGTGTGGACGCGTTTCCGATTAGGAGTGGAATCGCCGGGTCCTCTAGTAACTCGATGTTTAACCTTTGGAGAAATTGCGAGACTTACCTTCCAAAGAGGCTGCACCGTTTTACAGTGACACTGGCAGTATATGAGGGTTCTCATTGCTCCACATCCTCCCCCCAAACTGGGTATAGTTGGTTCTTTTTTTTTTTTAAGATTTTATTTTTAAGTAATCTCTACACCCAAACGTGGGGCTCGAACTCACAACCCCGAGCTCAAGAGTTGCATGCTCTACCGTCGGAGCCAGCCAGGCATCCCTGTTCTGTCTTTTTGATTCTAGCCATCCTGGAGGCTGTGAGGCGATGAAGCCGGGCTTTCAATTTAGAACCGGGGACTCCTGGGGCACCTGGGTAGCTCGGTTGGTTGACTGTGGCTCAGGTCATGATCTCCCAGTTCGGGAGTTCAAGCCCCATATCAGGTTCGCTGCTGTCAGCCTGTCAGCGCAAAGCCTGCTTCAGATCCTCTGCCCCCTGTCTCTGCCCCTCCCCGCTTGTGCTCTCCCCAAAAATAAATATGTTAAAAGAAAAAAAAAAGAAAGAACTGCGGACTCCTGCAAGGCCCAGGATGGAACCTGGCGGTGTGGGAGGAGCCGCCCCTGCCCTGCCCCCTCTGTGCTGTGAGGCCTCCCCTGCAAGTGCTCAGGTGCCCTGCTCTGTGCATGTGGGCTCTGTCCGTGCTCCTGCTCTGTCCGTGCTCCCGCCAGCAGCCGCTCTGGCCACCTCTCAGGCCCAGAGTGCACACGCCGACTGCCTGGTCTGTCCTTGAGAGGATGGAATGGACAAGAGGCCATTCAGACAGGACGTTCTGGGTCCCGGGTTCCCGGAAGATGGCCTGGAGGAGGAACGTGGGATCTGTGGGCGCACTGCCTTGGCCATGTGGACTTCCTGGCCACGGAGAAGGACGCAGCTAGAGGAGGGCTGGATGGGGCTGGGCCCTCTAAAGCACTGGGCCCTGGCACCCACATTTGAAAACTGTGGTAAAACAGGGGTGCCTGGCTGGCTCAGTCAGTTAAGTGTCCAACTCTTATTTCAGATCAGGTCACGATCTCATGGTTCCTGGGCTCGAGTCCCAAGTGGGGCTCTGCGCTGATAGCCTGGAGGCTGCTTCGGATTCTCTGTCTCCCTCCCTCTCTGCCCCTCCCCTACCCGTGCTCTGTGTCTCTTTCTCAAAATAAATAAAGAAACATTCAAAAAACTTTTTGGGGGGGGGCGCCTGGGTGGCAAGCACCTGACTTCGGCTCAGGTCGCGATCTCACAGTTCATGAGTTCAAGCCCTGCATTGGGTGAGTTCGAGCCCCGTTTTGGGTGAGCCCCACTTTTCTCTCTCTTTCCTTCTGCCCGTTCTGGGATTCTCTCTATCTCTCTGCCCCTTGCTCACTTGTGCCCTCTCTGTCTCTCAAAAAATAAATTTTTAAAACTCAAGTTGAAAAAAAAAAACGTAGTAGAACATACACAACATTAAATTTACCATTTTCTCATGTTTAAGGGTACAATTCAGGGCATCAAAGACATTTGCATTTCTGTGCAATGATCACCACCATCCAAGACCAAAACTTTTTCACCAGCCCAAACTCAAAGCATATCCGTTCACCACCAACTCCCCGTTTCCCCTCCCCCCAGGCCCTGGCAACCACAGTTCTACTTTCTGTCCCCGTGAATTGGCCTGTCAGGTCCCTCATGTTAAGCAGATTCACACATTCGTCCCTCGTGTCTGGCTTCCCTCCTGGCGCCCACTCTGCCCGAGTCCACGGGGTGGTTCGGGGCAGAGGAAACCTAAACCGCCCGCTGACCGGTTATACTTCCCAGAGGAAACGTATCGCAAACGATGAACGAGCATATAAAGACGGGCTGCCGCACAGGTGGGCATCTGTCACACATCCTTGCTCTCCTGGCCTGGAGGAGGCCTACGTCCCTCGTCCAGACAGCCGCGTAGTCCCCGCCCGGATCTGCTCACTCAAAAGCCTCCGGGCTCGGCTCTCGGGCCCGGCACGCGGGGCCGTTACTGACTGGCCACAGCCCATTTTCTCAGTCGTATTTCCAACTTGCTTTGCCTCCCAGGCTGGGCCTGTGGCTTTTCTCACTTCTGTCTCTTCCCACGTGGTTCCCTCGGCCTGGAACACCCCACCGTCTCCTTGGCCTGAAGGAAGGATACAACTCAAATATCCTCTTTCCTGATCACACCTGGTCTCTCACCAAGCAGGGGTGGATACTCGGCCCTCTGTGCCCTCAGAACACACGACTGCTTCCCCCTACACGTGGGTCCTTCAAGTCCCCCGCCAGCGGGGCCAGGTTGGCACATCTCTGTATCTCCTATCCCAGCGGCCAGCGCGGTACGATGCTCAGTAAACGCGGTGGCGAGGACCGGAACCTGTGGCGTCACCTCCACCTCCCACAGCTGCGGCCACCTGCGAGCCCCGCTGACCGGACCCGTTCATAATAACCGGTCACGGCAACGACACACGGGAGGGACCGTTCATGCCTCCTGCCTTCATGCAAACCTTACCGTGCCCGGTCTCTGTCTCCCTTTCCTTGCCCTCCCTGTCCATCTGTCTCAGGCTGCGGTTTCCTTCTCGCCCCTGCTCTTCTCTGCACAGGTGTCCATGCTCCGGGCCAGGGCTCCTTCCACAGACTCGCATCCTTGTCCCCCCGAGACCCAGCCTCACGCAGGAGCCACAGAGGTCCCGAACTGAATTACTCACCTTAGCTGCAGTGCCATTTGCTGTATTTCTTTGCTGCTTAGTCTTTCTCTTAGTTCTTGAATTTTTATGAGGCCAAAACAGTTCCCGAACATCCTCTCCCTTCCGTGCTGCTGAATCTCCGCTCTCCTTGCCCAGAGCTGGAGTGGGTCCTGTGCTGATGTCAGTGTGAAACGACTGGGTATCTGCAGGTCCCTCTAGGGATTCTCTCGGGCATCTTCCTAGAATTGCTGAGAGAACCCCAGGAGTTCCTTCCCGGGGACTGTGTAGGTTCCCACAGGAGCATTCTGGAAACTGGAGGTGAGGACGTGTAGTTGTCCCACAAATCGGAAGCTCAACTGGCATTTGGTGGCCGGGGCCACGCAGACGAAATGCGATTGTTGAGACAGTCCTGACCAACGCACGTGCTGCTGGACGTGCAGGGACTCGGGGTGGCTCACATACGTGCAGCAAGGGCATCACCTGGGAACCTCCTAGAAGTGCAAATTCTCCAGCCGCACCCCCAAACTTGAGGTGGCTTTATAATGTGGTGACTCGGCCAGGTAGAAGAACCACATCCCCCCAGAATTCCCTTCCCTGTATGTTTCCAGGTAGAGCGAGCCACAAGGGTCACTGTGGGATGAGACCTGGAGGTGGAGGAAGTTAAGTGGCTGCCATTTTGTTTTGATGCCTGGGCCGTGGGGCCGGTGCTTTTGCAGCTCATCCCGGCGCCGGTCTGCATGCGGCCGCTCTGTCTCCAGCGTCTCCCACTCCTCAGCCACGGGCGGGCTTAGCTCCGTGGTGAAGGGTGCCAGCTCCTCCCGCAGGAGACCCACGTCGTCAACACTGGAGACAGCTAGAACTGACCCGCTCCAGGTGGTCCCGGCTCTGCCCTCCTACACCCACCTTCCCCTCCCAGCTGCCTGCCCGCGGGCCCCAGGCCCAGCTCCCCCAGGTCCGTAAGGTCAGGTGTGCGTGCGCGTGCGTGTGAAGTAGCCCCGGCTGGCCTGCCTCTCTCACTAAACCCTGGCTGATACTCTTACTGGTCACAAACTCCAGGAGTGGAGCCCAGCAACCTGAACCAGGTCTCTAGGTGCTTCTGACATGTGTGAAAGTTGGAGAACCAGTGATGGAGGGGAGCCTTTTTCACGTGGGCCTAGACCCTAACTTTTTACATCTACCGGAGGACAGCTTTGCACGGTTTTAATAGATCCGAATTTCCCAGAAACTCGACTCCTATAGAAAACAAGGGAAAATAGGGGCACCTGGGTGGCCGGGTTGGTTAAGCGTCTGACTCTTGATTGCAGCTCAGATCATGATCTCGCGGCTCGCGGGATCAAGCCCTGCGTCGCGCTGACAGCGTGGAGCCTGCTTGGGATTCTCTCCCCCCCCCCCCCCCCCCCCCCCCCCCCCCCCCTCTCTGTTCCTCCCCTGTACGTGCGCACTCCCTCTCAAAATAAACTTAAAAAATAAATTAGGGAAAATGGCACATTCTTTTGTTCAGAACTTGCCAAGGAGGTTTTCGCCAGTTCCGAAGCGTCACGTCCTCAACTCCTTGGTGCGTGAGTCACAGATACGGCACACGCCTGTACTGGTCCGTACTTGGAGCGGTCCTGTTCTCGATGATTGTACACACGTATGAACATTTATGTATTGAAACACATATTCTTTTGTATTCACACTGGGTCTGAAATTGTAAGTAATCCATTTTCCCTGTAAAATTTTATTTCAGGGCAGAAAAGGGGTACTCACGGAAGGCATGCTGGGGCTGACAGTGTTGAGGGCCACCGTCTAGTGTTAATGATCGAGCTTGAGCAAGGGTGTCTGTGTGTGCGCATGTCTGTGAGCACACCCGGTTTCTGGGCCATGTGTTGGTATTATACGATTATATATGGTATCATATGGTTATAGCACCTTCATAAGAGGAAATCAGCTAGTTCTCCAGTTTTTTGTTTTTTAATGAAACTGTCTCTACGGCATGGGAACTTGCTGTTCTTTAGAAGTTTAAAATAATGGGGGCGCCTGGGTGGCTTAGTCAGTTAAGCCTCGGACTTCAGCTCAGGTCACGATCTCATGGTCCATGGGTTTGAGCCCCACGTCAGGCTCTGTGCTGATAGGTTGGAGCCTGGAGCTGGCTTCGGATTCTCTCTCCCTCTCTCTCTGCTCCTCTCCCACTCATGCTCACTCTCTCAGAAATAAATATTAAAAAAAAAAAATACAGTTTAAAAAACTGTACCCACAAAATTGCCCTACCCCCAACATTCTTTTTGGTGCTACTCCTTGAAGTGTTTTTTTTTTTAAACATTTTATTTCTTAAATGTTTATTTAAACTTAAAAATATATATATTTATTGAGAGAGAGAAAGACAGAGTGGGAAAGGGACAGAGAGAATCCCAAGCAGGCTCCGTGCTGTCAGCGTAGAGTCCTATGTGGGGCTTGATCTCATGAGCCGTGAGACCATGACCTATGCCAAGATCAAGAGTTGGACACTTAACCAACTGAGCCACCCGGGCATCCCAGTTTTTCCTTCTTGAGTATTGGGTAATTTCAAATTTCTACTAAACTAGTAGTTTATAAATATCTATGTTTTTAAGAAAATTAACAGTATCGGGGCACCTGGGTGGCTCAGTCGGTCGAGAGTCTGACTTCGGCTCAGGTCATGATCTCATGATTTGTGAGTTCGAGCCCCACATCGGGCTCACCGCTGTTAGCATGGAGCCCACTCTGGGTCCTCTTTCCCCCTCGGTATGCCCCTCCCCCACTTATGCTCTCTCAAAACATAAACATAAAAAAAGAAAATTAACAGTATCTTGAGATTTTCAAATTAACATGTAATTGTACACAGTAGTCTTTTACAGTCTTTGTCCTATTTTCTTTTTTTCCTTTTTCTTCCTTAATTCATACAGGTTTAGATGTGGTGCCAGCCTTCCATCTTCAGATCCATCCTGGTTCCGTCCCCTCTGCTTTATGCTGCAGGTGCAGACTCCTGCTGGCTGCCCCTCTGCGCTCCCCTACGGACGAGCTCCTGTCACATCTGGTCCTCTGGTCCTGGGCACAGGCAGGATGCTGGGCGGTGGAAGGAGAGGAGCCAGGGGACTCGGCCTGTCTGTACTTCCTGCACTCTCCCGTGGTTGCCTCGGCGGTCCCCGCTCCTGCTCTGTGGCTCCAGGCCCCCCCCCCCCCCCCCCCCCACCCTTCCCCCCCCCCCCCCCCCCCTGGGAGGCCCGACCGTTCAGCTCTGGTCACCCATCCCCCCCCCCCCTCTGTAACCCTCCGTGTAACTTGCTGCTGTGGCTCACGTCACGGGCCCCACCTTCCCTCGCAGCCGCTTTCAGATGCCTCGTAACTAAATCCCCACGACTGAATTACTCGGTGTGTTTGGCTCTCTGGCTGGACGATGACTGATTGATATGCATTTTATCAGGATTTTTCAGCAAAACAGCTTCTCAATTCATGCATTAACTCTACTATTTTCTAAAATAACTCATTTCTGCTTTTACTTGGTGACATAACATAGGTTAGACAGTGGTATGCTGCAGTATTTGCCAATTTCTGTGGGGTTAAATATTTCCATTTTGGCCATCTTCAAACTACTGATGTGACATAACTGAACAGGGCTGAGAAGAGAACAGAATCAGCTCTCGAGGGGGCATGGGGGAAATGAGTAGAAGACTTCAGAAAATGGTAAAAATGATCACATCTTGAAACTGTGTATTTTAAACTCCAAAATGTAATGTTCCCTCGACTTCACTGTTAAACTGAAAAAAAAAAAAAAAAAAAAAAAACCAAAACAAAAATATTTCATTTGAAAATTAGGTTTTTCTCACTTCAAAATAATTCCTAAGTGCTATGAATTGAATTGTGCCCTCAACCCAAATTTCTACGTTACAGTCCTAACCACCAATGTGACTGTATTTGGAGATGAAGCCTTTAAAAGATAAATAAGGAGGGGGCGCCTGGGTGGCTCAATCAGGTGAGCATGTGACCCTTGGTTTTGACTCGGGTCATGATCTCAAGGTTTGTGAGATCGAGCCCCACGTGGGGCTCTGGGCTGACAGTGCAGAGCCTGCTTGGGATTCTTTGTCTCCCTCTCTGCCCCTCCTGTGTGCATGCTGTCTCAAAAATAAATAATAAACATGAAAAAACCAGGAGAGGTAAATAAAGTTAAATGAGCTCATAATGTTGGGGCCCTAATCTGAAAGGACTGAAGGACTCTTGTTCTTCCAAGAGGAAAGAGACCAGAGCCCTCTCTGCAGGGACACAAAGAGGCCATGTGAGCACACAGAGATGGTGGCTCCCTCAAGCCAAGAGAAGAGGCCTCATGATGAAAGTTGCCGCCACCCGGATCTTGGACGTCCAGCCTCCAGACTGTGAGGACTGAGTTTCTGCTGCTTGAGCCCCCCAGTCTGTGGGGTTCTGTTACGGCGGCCCGAGCTGAGGAATACAAGTATGCCCTCCCCACAGCCAGAAAACCAGAGCCGTGATGGTCACCGTTTGTTCGGGGTGATGAAAGTTCTGGAATTGGATGCGGTGATGCTTGTGCAATGCTGTGGGTGTACTTCATTCTGTGCAATTGTATGCTTCAAACTAAAAAAGACCGCAGATTGTTGTATTTTACCACAATCATTTCTCCTTTTTCTTTTTTGAGAGAGAGAGAGAGAGAGAGAGAGAGAGAGAGAGAGAGAGAGAATGGGCCCGAGTGAGCAAGGGGCAGAGAGGAGAAGCGGACTGAGGGAGAAGGAGGCGGCTCACCCGAAGCAGGGCTCAAGCTTACCCAACGTGGGGCTCGAACTCACGAACCGTGACATCATGACCCGAGCTGAAGTCATATGCTTAACTGAGCCACCCAGATGCTCCCCACAATCTTTAGGAATTGACAATATGCCAAACCACTGAGTCATACACTTTCAATGGGTGAATTGTATGGTGTGTGAACTGTACATACAGGGTGTGAATTCTATGTCAATAAAGCTATTTTCTAAGAACTCAGAGTCCAAACAGTGACTAGTAATCAATTAATTTCAAAAACAAAATGGCTGAACATTCTTTAACAAGTGGGACAGTGAGAAATTCTGTGATGGGCATGCAGCGGCACTTTAGTATCTGCTACGGACCGGACTGCCAAAAAGAAACGTCCCTTGGGCCTACTCCCCTGGGAGGGCGGGGGCTGGTCTGGCAAGGTGCCACCCTGGTGAAGGCTGTGTTCCACGGCGGACCGGGGGGTGGGGGTGGAGTCCCAGCCTCTGCCCGAACTCGGGGGCCGCAGGGGGTACCGGGGACAAGGCCTGTCTCCCCACCCTGGCTCTCAGCATCCTGAGAACTATTTGCCCCCCAATTTTTTTTTTAATTTTTTAAATGTTTTATTTATTTTTGGGAGAAAGAGTGCAAGCAGAGGGGAGGCAGAGAGAGGAGAGACACAGAATCCGAAGCAGGCTCCAGGCTCTGAGCTGTCGGTACAGAGTCCAACATGGGGCTCAAACCCATGAACCGTGAGATCGTGACCTGATCATTGACCTGACGCCCAACCTACTGAGCCACCCAGGCGCCCCTGGGGTTGACTCTTTTTTTTTTCATGTTTACTGGCCCATATACAATTTGAGTTCTGTAAAAAAGTTCACAAAACTGGTTTACAACATTTTCTGTTGTTTTGGTTCTCACTCTGATACTGTGAATACAGACAGGGAGGAAACACTGCCGTTCTACACGGGGGGTGGGGTGAGGGCGAAACGGTCGCTGCCAAGTGTTTATTGCGCCACGCATCTTGCCAATTATTTTTTAATACATTACTTCTAACTTTCCCAACAACCCTGGGAGGCGGTTATCACTAAAACTGGGGCTAAGAGAAGCTGGTTAATTAGCCCGAGGCCACTGGGCTGGGAACAGGGACCTGTGGTCACTTGAGTCCTAAGGCAGTACCTTGGCTTTCCGGTAGCTCCTTCTCTTCTTAGAGGCCTGGGCAGGGAGAGGCTGGAGTCAGCAGGCCGCACGGTGGTCCACCCAGTCCCACACGTGCAGAGAGGCGTCGCTTGCTGCCGATAACAAGGTCCTCGGCTTGTGGGGGTGCCAGGTGTGGGTAGTGACCAGTGGCGCAGTATCTGTCTGATTGTCTTCCAGGAAGATGTGACCTCTGTGAGTGAAGACAGGTTCTACTTGGCCCCCCGTTCCGTCCCAAGATGTGGCATCATAGACCTGGACTGTCCCATCAAAACCTGAGGAAGAACAAAAAAAGAGAGGATTGACACTGAAACTCTAAGGTAATTTTTCATTTTTTTGAAAAAAGTTATCTCTATGCCCAACGTGGGGCCTGAACTCACGACTCTGAGATCAAGAGTCGCATGCTCTACTGACTGAATCGGCCAGGCAACCCTAAAGTAATTTTTAAAGTTTGTTTGTTTGTTTATTTATTTATTTAGAACGTGAGTGTGTGGGAGGGGCAGAGAGAGAGGGGGAGAGAGAGAATCCCAAGCAGGCTCCACACGGTCAGTGCTGACTCCAATGTGGGGCTCGAACTCACGAACCATGAGATCTGACCTGAGCAGAAACCAAGAGCCGGCTGCTTAACTGACTGAGCCACCCAGGCACCCCACCCCTAAAGTAATTTTATAGTTTGCTCTGTGGTACTAAAACAGGCTATAGGATGAAAAGTCAAATAACAAAGATGCTTAAGGCCAGGGGCGCCTGGCTGACTCAGTCGGTATGGCATCCAACTCTTTGATCTCAAGGTCATGACTCTGAGTCCCACACTGAGTGGAAATTACTTGAAAAAAAGAAAAGATGCCTGAAGCCAACCAAAGGGCACATATCCTCTGCCCTCAATGTTGGCTCCACAGGGCATGTGATGGTGTATTTCTGTTGTTCATCTACTATGTGCCAGGTGTGAGGCCAATCCTAGACATGAATTCTTTTAATCCTCAGAACTGTATGAAACGGTACTCTTATTCTCTGGGGAACCAGGGAACTGAGGCCTCAGAGTCTTTTGAGTCTTGCCTCAAATTCCAGTCCTGCCACATGTGAACCCTCTCAGCAGATGGCCTCACCTCCTGCTTGGTAGGGATATGGGAGGCTTTAGAGAGAAGCACCCTCCTGTCCCCCATGACTTAGCTCTACCCACACTCACTCCAGCCCACTGTCTACTTGCTACCAAAAAGCCAATTCCTCCACCAAGCTCGGTTCTTTCCTTCTGCTCTTTCTGGATCCTGCCATTATCAATGATCTTTTCTTAATCTCTCGACTATTCTCTCAACCTCTCCCTTCAATGGATCCTTCCCACTGGCTTTTAGAGATGCTCATTAACGCCCTTATTCGGCTAGAAACTGCCAGGCCAGACCCAGGAGCCTACGGACCCGGTGGCCTGCTATCATTCGAAAAGCAAGCAGGCTGGGAAGCACTTTGCCATACCCTCAGCTCTTCCTGGAGCCGTCCCGGGGCCACCCTGCTGCCTCGTTCTCTGCAGGCCTCTCGGCCAACGTCGGCTCCGAGCTCCCGCCCAGGTAGGAAAGGCCTGCTACCGATGTGGAAGTTTAGTAGACAGAATGGGGAAGGGCCTGCCACAGAAGCACCTGGAAAGCTGACCTCAAACTTTCAGCTCCGGGCCAGATGTATTACGGGGCTGCGGGCTCCTTCCTGAGCACCATACAGTCCTCTGGAAGAGAGGGATCAAGTAACAGACACGAAAGGATGCCCGGCGGTACCTGAAATGGCCAGGCAGTCGTCCAGGCCTGGAGCCCAGGTCACTCGCAGCAGCTCTGGGGCGGGGCTCGGTGCGGACACGGGGCACCGCCCCGAGCTCACAGGGTGGCAGAGATCCCGGGGATCAAGGAGACAGAGCTGCCCGTCTGAGCCAAGGCTGGCAATGCTGGGCCCAGGGCCCCGGCGTCGGCCCCCAACTTCAGCACACCACCTCCTTGCAGCGGCCCCGGGGCCGGGGCCGGCATTCTCTGACGGCGCCCACTTCTGGCGGATGTCAACGAGCCCCAGCCGGCCCGAGGCACAGCAGAAGGCAAAGGTATCTGCGTCCAGGACCTGCAGGCTGCTCAGCTCCTCACTGTCGCCGACCCCTGGAAGACACACAGCGACACAGAAAAGCTGCTGGAGTCACAGGAGTCCGGCCGGGTCCGAGCCCCTTCCTCCGGAAGCTTCCCTCTGGCCCCAGGCACCTCGCCACGCTCCGCCCAGCTGGGTCGGTGCCGGTCGCGGGCCTGCCTCCTCCAGCCCCGATGCGGGAGCCCCTCGAGGCCAGGGCCCGCCTCGCCTCCACCTGGTCTCCCCAGCACCTGGCACACGCGGCTGAACTCTCTTCTTCACACGGCTGAGGGGGGCCGCCAGGAGAGGCCGGCGAGGGCCGAGCTGCTGCGGTACCTGAGGAGTACGTGGTCTTCTGAGTTTCCAGATCCACAACCTTCAGACCGCGGAGCCTCGCCCCGTGCAGGACTCCGGGGGCCATCGAAGAGAAGATGGCCACCCTAGGCCAGAGACTCCCCTCCTCCTCCTGCACGGCAATGGTGCTGACAGCTTGAATGACGTCTGGGGGGAAAGGAGGAGAGGCTGAAGCCCGGGACGGTGAGGAAGTCTCCAGACCTCACAAAGTGAGGGCCGGCCAGCAGTCTTCCCTTGTGCCTTTAGGAGGTCAAGGAAGAGAAAGGGAGCTGACAGGTGGCAAGGGAGGATGTGAGACACGAGCACTGTGTTCCGCTCTCATTTCTGAAACGGTCACAAGTGCTTTCGTCTCTTTCCAATTTGTCCTACACACGGTTCTGCAAAGGGGAGATAATGAACCATAGTAGCCACCTCAGAACCCCAAGAGCAGTTGGGGCTTTTTATAGTTTTGCAAAGAACAAATAAAGATAGAAGAAAGCAGAGAGCACCCCGATGATGTCATTTACATCATAGGTGAAAATAACGGTACAGAGGTCACGAACTAATAGTATTTCTTCAGACGCACGTTCCACGACCTCCAGCGATCTGCTGAAGCCCAACAAGTAATGGTTACAACACAGATGTCGTCTTCAGACATAAACGGGGCGGGAAGGCCCACGACGTTGTGAACAGAAGGGTCGCCGGACCTCAAGTTGAAGGAAATTTCAGTTGTGTTTGTCTCAGCCTGCTTGGTTCTCACCGCCACCTGCTACGGTTGCTGCTTCTCTTAATGGCAGCCATTTTGGACTCGGCTGAGAACAATGAGTTTGCTGCACACGCTACTTAATGGGGGACGCAGATTTCCCACTTTATGTTTTCTTGCCCCGAGACAGGCTCATTATTTGGTCTCTGCATTCTCTGAAGAAAACGGAGACCTATCTATTCTTTAAATTCCGCAGGCTAGGTGAAAGCCAGCCTGAGGAAGGAACGGGTAAGAAGGAACGCTGACGTGGATTGTCAAGCGAGCACATGGCAGCAAGAGAGCATTTCCATCCCAGGGGTTCACGGCCGTGTCCGGCCGGGCTAGAATGCAGACATCCCTTGTGGGTTGCTCCTCAAGCCCACGGGCTCTGGGTGGCCTTGCCCCAGACTTGTTGAACGTAATCGCTCCTTCCACAGGAGCTGAGCAGGCTCGGAGCCGACACAACAGCTGAGCCTCAGGACCAGCGTTGGTCTCTGGGGACCACCGACGGGGCTGGGATTCAAACCGGCCCCAGGAGAGCCTGCCTGACTCTCCCGGGCCACGTGTGAGCCCCTCCTCTTCCCTTTCTACACCCTCTGAGGAGCCTGGAACAGATTCCCCAGGACCTGCTGCTCAGATGTGATCCGTCCTCTGATGGGGGAGAGGAGGCGGCCACGGGAGAGCCGTCAGAGACCTATTTCAAAGATGGGGTGGGAAATAAGGCTTCGGAGCCTCCTGACCGGAGAATCACTTTATAGTTATTCAGAAAGAAGTGCAGGCCTCCTCCTCCTCCTCTCTCTAGTCAGTGGTAAAATGCTCTCCTCCAGGGAATCCACACCACATTTAGCAAACCAGCCCCAAACGGAAAAGAGAAATGACTAGAAAATCAAAGCAAAAGACACAGTGAGGCACCTCCAAGAACTTGGCAATAAAAGAAGGTTGTGGCTGAGGATTAACCCAACACAGAGTAGGTCAGAGCAGAGGTAGGCACACTCCTAAGGAGTCAGAATGGCGCCCTCACCTGCAACACTGAGCAAATGGATGAACGGTGATCTAAAGGACGGTGGTGTCCCTGAGAGGGGGCTGTCCAGTCATGGGAACAAAGAAAACACTGGGGTCTGTCCAGGGCAGGAGGGGCCACGCCAGACTGAATATTGAACTTCAGAGTGGATACAGCAGGTGAAATTCAGCTGAGACCTTTCGAAATGTATTCATCCAGCTCAATGGTTTCCGCAGCCCTAGTGAAAGAAGAGGCCTCGGGCGCTCACCAGGGGCACGGACGGCAGTGAGGCCCGGCCAGCAGAGCCTTCTCAAGTTTTATACTTTCTGCCTAAGACAACTTGCAAAAACACAATCTGGAAACTTCTCAGCTGATTCCTCTTGTTACGGTTTCATTTAGCACGCAGTCTTTTATTACATTCCATCTTCTATAGGCAAAGAATAAGGACCTGGAATATTCCACGTTTAGGGATACTCATGGCAGTCTTTTGAGTCTGCTGAGTACGTCTGCCTCTATAAACAGATTAGTTTAGGACGTGGTAACAATATCAAGTTTTTGAGACAACAAAGCTGGGGGTCAAAACCTGGACCTTGGAACATTCACCTAGGTAATGCTACGCTTTTGGGCTTCTAGGCAAACAGCTGGCCAATCTTCCCTAGGCTCTGAAATATTCTGCTCTAATATCTAGGGGAAGGTAAGTCTTGATCTGATTTCCCATTCCCACATGAATGTCAAAGCAACCCCCTTCGGCCAGTAGCTCTCCTGGGCCTGGGGCTTTAGGTCCTATTTGGCACCTGGTACCAAACAGGCGCCTCCACACGGTGAGACTCCTCTCCCACTCATCTCTAAACAACTGCCACCCCACATGGCCTATTTTTAGGCAAAGATAAAGAAACAACTACAAGTTCCTGGCATAATTATGGACAGACAGAAAGATCAGTGGAACAGAACTGAGAGTCCAGAAATAAATCCTCGTATTTATGGTTAGGCAACTTTCAACAAAGGCATCAAGACAAATCAGCGGAGAAAGGTGAGGCTTTTTGACAAACAGGGAAGAGACAACTGGATATTTCCACGCAAAAAGATGAACTTCGACTGTTACTTCAAGCCATACACAAAAGGGAACACGAAAGAGATCACAGGCTTAAATGCTGGTGCTAAAACAAACTCTGGGAGAAAAATAAAACAAAGCAGAGGGGACAGTCTGTGGGTTAGGTAAAGATTTCCTAAATCGGACCCTAAGAGTACAGTCCTTAAGAGAAAACACTGACAAACTGGACCTCATTAAAATGGAGACCTCTTATGCTTCAAAACACTCTTAAGAACGTGAAAAAACAAGCTATAGACTGGGCGAAAATATTAGCAAAACACGTACCGGGCGAATAATTTGTATGTGGGATGTACAGAGGACTCTTACAACTCAATGAAGACAAAAAAGTAAATCAAAAACTGGGCAAAATATGTGACGAAATATGAGCACCAAGAAAAGAAGAAGCATCTCTGTTTTTGCTTTGCTGTTGTATCCCCAGCTGGACACATCCAAAGAGCACAAAGAGGAACCGTTGACTGAATGAGATGTTCGCTACTGCTACAAATAATTGTAACAGTAATTATCATAACTGTTCCCCTTTAAAAAGTTTATTTAGGGGCGTCTGGGTGGCTCGTCGGTTAAGCGTTCGACTTCGGCTCAGGTCATGATCTCACAGTCTGTGGGTTCGAGGCCCGCATCGGGCTCTGTGCTGACAGCTCAGAGCCTGGAGCCTGCTTCCGATTCTGTGTCTCCCTCTCTCTCTGGCCCTCCCCTGCTCATGTTCTGTCTCTCTCTGTCGCAAAAATAAATAAAAACATTAAAAAAAAAATTTAAAAAAAATAAAAAGTTTATTTATTCTGAGAGTGAGAGATGTGATAGGGGCAGAGAGAGAGAGAGGGAGACAGAGAATCCCAAGCAGGCTCTGTGCTGCCAGCACAGAGCTTGACATGGGGCTCAAACTCATAAACCATGAGATCATGACTTGAGTTGAAACCAAGAGTTGGACGCTTAACCGACTGAGCCACCCAGGTGCCCCTTTCTTTCTTTCTTTTTTTCAAAGTGATCTCTACGCTCAACGTGGGGCTCAAACTCATCACCCCAAGATCAAGAGTCACAAACTCCACAAACTGAGGCAGCTGGTACCCCCGTAAATGTTCCCTTTCATTGACAAATCTGCCTCCAGGAACCAGCTCAAAGCAAAATGGAGGCAAGGACCACATTGCTGCTCAGTAAGCACCCTACCACTTTTTTTCAGAGCCCGTACACCTGTACTGAGATCAATTATTATCATCTAACTATACTTAGACCCTGACATGGTTCTGAGCAGACCCTGAAGTTAGACTAGACCCATGACCAGGCCGTGTTACTATCTTCGTAACTTTCAACAAGTTAGCTTCTCTGGGACAGACTCTGTTCTCAGACTTCTGAGAATATAATGATATCATGCATGGAAAGTACTTGGTACAGTGCCTGGAGTATAATACGCTTATTAATATTACTGTCACCTTGTACAGATTATTGTTAATTTGAGCAAGTATCTATTAAACGTACAGTGAAACCAGAACATCAAAGGGCCTGGGACAGCATGCCATCTCAGCCTGCTGAGGGTGGGGAAAAAAAACAACAAAACTGTCTCATGAAGATCTGAATAGGCATTTCACCAAAGAAGATATATGAATGGCTGATAAGCCCATGAAAAGATGCTCGATATTATTAGTCATTAAAAAGATGTAAATGAAAGCCACAAGCAGAAACAATTTCACACTCAATAGGATGGCTTTAACAAAAAAGACAAAAACAAATGTTAATGAGGACATGGAAAAATAGAAACCCTCACACACTGTTGGGGGGAATGTAAACAAAGAAGCCATTGTGGAAAACACTTTGGAAGTTTCTTTAAAAAATCAAACATAAATTTACCACCTGACCCAGCAATTCCACTCCTGTCTATCCAAGGGAAATGAAAACTTATGTCCACACGGAGACCCGTAGATGAATGTTCTTGGCGGCATTCTTCATAATAGCCAAAAATCAGATCCATCAACTGGTGAAGGCTGGCCCAATAGAATAGATCCACGCAGTGGAATACTAGTCGGCCACAAAAAGGAACCACTGATTCACAATGTATCACTGCCGTTCGTCCTGACAGTGTCTGGGGCACCAGGTGCCACACCAGGTGTGACAAGGAAGACCTCAAGGCACTGTGCGAAGCGAAAGAGGCCACATACAACAGACTGCATACTGTACGATTCCACAGACAGGACATGTTCAGAAAAGGCGAACCAACTATAGAGACAGGAAGTAGGTTAGTGGTTGCCTGGGGCAGGTGTGGGCATGGGGATTAGCAGTAAACGGCACAAGAGATGTTACTGGGGTTATGAAAATGTCCTGAAACCGATTTATAGTGATGGCTGCACAACTCTTAAATGTACTACAAATCACAGAACCGTCCACTTACAATGTGTGAATTTCAATAAAATTGTAAAAAAATCATCATACGTACAAGGAAACAATACAAACTGGCAGCTACAACATTAGACAAGTGACAAGTGACAAAGAGGGAAAAGCCCTCTGAGTCAGCGACTTCGAAAAGCAAATGAGCACAAGAGCGGCCGTTCTGTACCAGTGAAACTTGGGGAGAAGCCAACAGCTGCCAGCCAGTTTCTGGGAAGCGTCTAAGCGAGGTGGCGTGGGGACCGGGGACAGAGGGTCACACAAGCAAAGGGCCGGTTCCAACAGTGGTCCTGAGCCCCTGAGGCTCGTCTCCATTCTGGCCGACGGTGGGAGGATGGAAGGGGCTGGATCAGGGCTGCAAGCTCTTGGCGCCTCCCGGATGGGAACCCGCAAACCCACTGCCGGAAGGAGCCCTATTCCGCGTAAGGGAACGGGATCAGTACTTCCAGCTCCTTTTCCTGTTCCCGCCAGGGAGCAGAGTGACCTAAGAGGGAGACTGGTCAGCCCCGCCTCGCCTCCTGCTCGCTCCTTAAGTTTCCATGGCCACGAAGAAAGGGGACCTCTTTGCCCCCGCCGCCACCTCCTGCAAGAGGCGAGCTCACCTGAGCGGCCCCAGCTCTGCCCTCGCAGCCGCCCCTGCTGGGGGGAGAGGCACCGCTTCACTAGGTGCTCTGCTCACGACTGGGTCGGCAAACTCAGTTCCTGGAGCGGGCTACAGGAAGCTCCATTTGGGAGCTGTAAGCCGGACTCTGGTAGCTAATGCATCTTTGCCCATGACCAAGTAGATACTGCATTTTCATTTCCGCCTGGCTCCGAGAATGCTTTTTTTCTTTTTTAGCGTTTATTTATTTTTGATAGAACGCAAGCGGGGCAGGGGCAGAGAGAGGCGGATGGAGGACCTGAGGCGCGCTGTCAGCACAGAGCCTGACGCGGGGCTCAAACTCACGAACTGTGAGATCACGGGCCCAAGTTGGGTGCTCAACCGACTGAACCGCCCAGGCTCCCCTGAGGCTCTTCTTAACTGGCTTACATTGGGGGCAGGGGTGTAGGAGTATCAGGCTTTCTTACAGCCCAGCCCCCACCACGTCAAATTCACTCACCACTGTCCTCTGTCACCTGCCACACATGCAGGTGACAACCTGGAAGACCACTGGTTACCAGCAACCTATTCAAACCAGATAGGAAGTATCAGTCCAGACGGTGGGGCGCAACCCCGCCTACCTCCCCACCCTCCACACGCACCCTCAGCTCGGGATCCCTACATTCCCCACACCGGGAGAGCTTCCTGCAGGAAGGGGTCATCAAGACCAGTCACCCCCATGTAACAGATGAGGGACAGCCCCAGAGCTCACGGGAGTCACGGGACTGAGCCCAGGCTTCTACGTGGCCTGGTGGGTCCTCACAGGACACCAGCACGGAGCCGGGACACGCAGCCCTGACCCAGAGACTCTCCGCCCCCGCCGACTGGGGCTATTAGTCCCCGCTACCCAGCACCAGCTCTTTGACAAACTGCACTCCCTGGAACAGCTCTGGTGCTCTGTGGGGAACATTCGTCCCCAGGTCTGCGAGGGACATGAAGCTACCGGAACGATGGTTTTTTAATATTGTGAATCCGGATGTGTGGGCGCGCCTGTGTGCTGAGAGGGTAGGGGCAGAGGTGGCGATCAAGAGGCAGGACGCCCCGGACGTTTCTAGCCGCTCCACCCCAAATGGAAGGGCTGGGTCACGGAGCTGACCATACCTGGTGTCCAGCACGTGCTTCAGATCAAAGACAGACGTGTCTGAAAATCCTCCGTGGCGTACCTTGAAATCTCTTTCTGGGAATAAGCCCTGAAATGCAAAGGGGTGGCTGGTCAGAGAGCCTGCTTTCCCAAGGAACGTTTCAGATGAACTCTGGCTGGGGGGGGGGGGGGGGGGAACAGAGAGAGAGAGAGAGAAAGAGAGATAAAGAGAGAGAGAATCCCAAGCAGGCTCTGTGCTGGCAGTCCAACTCAGGGCTCAAACCCACAAACCGTGAGATCATGACCTGAGCCAGTGGGGCACCTTAGCCAACAGAGCCACCCAGGCGCCCCGGTTCTTCTAACGATAAAAATGCAACAGCCACCAATTGTCCAGTGTTCGCTGTGTCAGGCACTGTGTTTAGTGCTTTTTCTACATTATCACATTGAATTCTTACAACCACCCCGTCACGTAGGTTCTTACAATCACTCCGATTCGAAAATGACAACACTTGGGCACAGCGCACTTGAGCAACTTTTCTAAGGTCACACAGGGATTACGCCATGAATCTGCACCCAAGTCTGTCTGACCAAAGTTCATGCTCTCGGCCACCAGACGCCACCATCCCCACTATCTCCACGTGAGCAACCGGAAGCAGAGGGAAGGGAGGTGGCCACAAGCAAAAGAAGCCAGGGGTGAGGTAGGAGGTAAATAAGGCCTCTCATCAAGGCTCAGGATGGGTGAGCGAGCTCCCAGCTCAAGCTTGAATGGTGGGGATCGGGGGGCGGGGGGGCATCAAGAGCACTAGGCAGGAAGCTTCCCCCCAGGGAAACAAAGGTCAGGCTGCCCTATGAGATGGGTCTGAGTGATTCCACAGCAACCCCGGGCAGCTACCACCTCTTTTCTTCTTCACATGTTCTCTTCTCTTTGCTTCTGAAACACTGACCTTTTCTGACACCCCTCCTACTTCAAAGACTATTATTCCTTCTGAGTAGGTGTTGTGGGTTCATCTTCCTCTGACCGTTCCTTACATGTATTCCCTGAAGTTTTATCTTTGGACACCTTCTGCTTTTATTCCTGAGACACTACAGTCACCCTAGGTGATCTCAACCATTCTAAGGGCTTCCACCACCCTCTATACCCTAATGGCTCTCTAGATCTATTTAAAAAAAAAAAAAAAAGAAAATTTTTTTTCATGTTTATTTTTGAATGTGTGAGCAGGGGAGGGGCAGGGAGAGTGGGAGACAGAATTGGAAGCAGGCTCCATGCTGTCAGTGCAAAGCCCGATGTGGGGCCCAAACCCACAAACTATGAGGTCACGACCCGAGACGAAGTCACACTGCCAACTGACTGAGCCACCCAGGTGCCCCTGGATCTCTTTTTGATGACGTTAAACTGCCCTCTTCCTCTGGGAGCCCCCGTAAATTTCAGACATTCTGTAGCACTCCTCTCTGTGGGTACTTGCCTCCCTCTATTAGACTAGAAGGGGAGGACCAGTGTTTGTCCCTCTCTCTTTCTGGTGTCCAGGGCAATACCTACTAGACAACAGGAACTCCCTAAAGGTTCAACAAAAGGAGACACACATGCTCAGCATTTATATTTCTAGTTACCTGGTTTTCTTTTACAGAAAGTCTGAGAGGTAATAACAGATGAAGAATCTCATTTTTTTTCAGGCTCTCATAGCCAGCAACACAGACTCCTGGAAAAAGAAGAAGGAGCGGTGACAAACTGCTAGGAAGATTCTGGACCATGGCTGGGGTCTAGAAATTCCGGCAAATCCCCCAAAGCAAAGACAAATTCCTCTGCCATTGGTATGCAGCCTTGTACTGGGGAATGGGAGACTTAGACCTTAATAAGAGGAATATAAGCGCTGACGGAGTGTGAACATTGCTACGAGACCAAGAAGAGGCCTCAGATTCCCAGAAGTGTGGGTTGGGTCCCTCTGGGCTGAGCTTCAGAGTCCCAGCCTGAGAAGGAAGATTCCATCTCCTTCAGGGCCAGGTAGGGCACATCACCTTTGTCATCAATCCATTCAAGGACTCGTGTGGCTTCGGAAAGGTCGAATGCATGGAAATCTTGGTACCTGCATGATAAAGACACAATGTCACATGGTGCGCACCACTCTACAGCTGTTCAAGAACTCTGAGAGGGCGGTGTGATCCGGTGGGTAAGGGACCCAGGCTCTGGAGCGAGGCAGACCTGGGAGCAGGTCTTGTTGCACATTTTAACCCCCGTGTGACTGGGCCCAGGCCAGTCACAATATCCCTGAGCCTCGGTCCTCATCTCTAAAATGGGATTCCCAGAGTACCCAGACTTCCTTCCCAAGGTTGATGTGAGGAAGCAGAGAGACAGATCATCTGTTCAGAGATCCACTCCGGCTGGCGCAAAATAATTGGTGGCTCGTGTGATCAATTCTCCTCCGCAAGCACTGCGCTTCCTAGTACCCCACACAACGGCGCACGTAGGCGGGTGCCGCTTCCGAGATGCGGGAGCCGACTTCCAGGCGGAGTCCTCGGTGTCGGCCCCCCGCGCCCACCTCAGGGTTCCTCACGCGCTCCAGCCCGCACCCGTCCCCCCGCGCCGCCAGCTGCAGGCCCGGGTCCCACGTCCCAGGCCCACAGGATTTACAAGCGCAAGGATTCCACCAGCCAGTCCTCCGCTGACTCCATGGCAACGCCGCTTCCGCTACCCCACTTCCGCCTCTGAGAACCTTCTTGGCGCGAACCTCTCGCGAGAAGTGGGGGCGGCCCGCTCGGGCTGGGGGCGTGGCTCACGCCAGCGGGGCGGGGCCGAGAGGTGTCCGACCGCCGGCACCAGCGCGCGGTGCCCTTGACCGGCTGGGTCCGGGGTTCTCCCGGCAAAAGCTCCAGGGAAAATGACGTAAAATCCGGGGTTCCCAGGATGTCAGTTCCGGGCGTGGCCTCAGGGACCTAATACCCGCCCGTTTTACGACAGGATATTTGTAGAGCAAAGGGTCAAGGCCAGAGAAAATACAGGATGCCCGGTTAAATTCGAATTCTAGATAAACAAGTTTTTTTTTCTTATAAGTATGTCCATGCAGTCTTTAGGACATCTCATACGAAAAAACTATTGATTATTTAAATGAAATCAGAATTTAACTGGGTGTCCTCTATTTTTATTTGGTACCTCTGGCAACTCTACCCAAGGCCAGAGAAGAGAGTAAGCAGACAGTGAGGACTGGATCCTAGCTCGGCTCACTCTCTTGCATGCTCTGAGCACTCCCCTCGAAGCTTGGCGTGGGAATGAAATGAAATGCGGTAAGCAAAACCCCATCTTGCAGTGTAGGCAGCTCCCTTTTACAGGAGAGGAAACATGAGACTTGCCTGTGCCAGCAGGTGGCAGAGGTGAGTAAGAACCCAGCGCCTGGCACAGGACCAGGCATCTATGACAGGCCCTGAGTACCTGCTTGCTGAATGAGCGACTGACTTAGGAGTCCTCAGTAGGCTGGTGTCGTGAAGTTTTCTTGGCTTTTTGGAGCCAGCTCCATCTCACTGAGCATCCTGTCCTCCAGTCTTCCGGCCCCCCTTTCCCTCCCATGCCCTCAAACATGGCTGGAAGGAGAGGATCAGATATGCTTCATTAAGAGCTAGGTTTTATTCACAACTTCAACAGGGAAGCAAGAAATACAGCAGGGACATAATTTGTGTCTGCATTGGCAATATTCCTGGCGACACAACCAGAAATCACACTAATGGAGTCACAGAGATTTGAGGCCAGGTTTTACGTCCAGATGGGGCCGCTGCCAGGGTCCCGTTGAGCTCCTCCCCTGGGAGGGCACGGTCCAAGCCACGTCGTCGTATCTTCCTCATTAATGGTGTCACTTCTGCACCACTTGCACCAGCAGCCTCCTGTACCGAAGGGGAACACACAGAAGAACTGACCTGGGTGGAGGGGGGAAATGACAGGGGCATCCTGCCATTCCTAAGTGCTAGGCGTCCACAGAGGCAGGCAGGGGTAGGCTCTTAGCCTAGGCAACCTCCTAGCACCTTTCTCCCAGAAGAAGAGGTGGGAGGGGTCGGGGTGGTGGTTTTCCCAGGGTGACAGCCCAACCTCAGAGTGATCATGACAGTCAAGGAGATCACAGAAGTGAAGTCCATGTGCGTGCCTGGCCCTGGGCCAGTGTCAACGTTTTCCCTCCCCCGCCTTCAGCTCTGCCCCAGACCTCACTTCTGCAGCCCCATCCTCTAGTGCTAGGTACTTCTTCCTCTGAGACTTGCTAGTTGGTCTGCATGCTTTAGGCCTTCAAGACCACCAGCCCCAGCCAGAGGTGACATCATCTCCGTTCAGACTCAGCCAGCCCAAGCTCCTGGCCCTTACATCTGAGGTCCCCAGGGGCTGGCAATTCTGTGCATGAGGAGGACCAGGCATGCTGACTGGGGCTGGAGTTAGACCTTCTCTAGGGAATGCCCCCTCCCTTCCTTCAAAAAGTGTGCACTATATGCTGGGCACAGTGGAGGTATGAAGGGGAGTCTGTAACAGGTGCTGCTGATAGCTCCTGTTTACGAAGTGCTTTCTATGTGCCAGGCGTCATGCTGAGCATGTGACACAAACGGTCTTGTTTAATGTGAGATGGGCGCTATCAATCCCATTTTATAAATGAGGAAGATGAGGCTTAGAGGGGTTAAGTGACATTTTTAAGGTCACACAGCTACTAGTTAGGTTAGGAGCCTAGCACGCTGTCCCCAGAACCCACATTCTACCACATTACACTGCCTTCTGCCCACAGTAACAAAGTACCGGGAAGGTTGTGTGGGGTGGGGGCCGCCTCAGGAGCAGGGAATGAAGAGCTGCCCTTCTACCAGGCCAGAGACCAAAGCTGGCTTGGCTCTACTTTGGGGCCTTGGATCTCATAGGTCAGTGGTTTATGACCAAAGGTAATCTGGCTCCCTCCCCCGACCCCCTCACAAGAAGGCCTCTGGCAATGTCTGGAGGCATGTTTTTCTATTGTCACAACTGGGCAGGGGGAGGATGCTCTAGTGGATAGAGACAAGGGATACTACAAACTTCCTACAATGCACAGGGCAGCTCCCACAACAAAGAATTATGCAGCCCAGGATGTCAAGAGTCCTGAGGTTGAGAAACCCTGCACTGAGGGTCACTGAGGCAGACGAGTGACTGGGAAGAGCACTGGTCAAGGCGAACAAGGTCTGGACTCCGTCTTGGATGCTGACTCTCCTCCTCTCTGGGCCTCAGGGTCCCAACTGTAGCGGTAAGTATCCCCGAGGCACGGCAAACGTGGACAGCTGGGGTGGGGCAGGCCTGGGGGTGGGGGGCACGTCCTGCTGCAAGAGGCTAGCTAATCCTAGGCTGTGACTTTACACTGAGGACTCGGTGAGGGGGAACTTCTTCCCTCCTGGGAAGGTCAGCTTCCTTTCTTCAAAGTCTTCTCCCTTTGAACTCTGGATCATGGGGAGAGCCTGGAATCCCTGGCTTTCTGGGGCCCATCATACCTGGGGGAGAAGTCACACCCTAAGCCCCGTGCTGGAACCAGGAGCAGCTGGGTCTCTCCTGGTCCTGAGGTGGGAGCCTGGCTCACCTGGGGGTGAGGTGCTGGGCTGCTAAGGCTCATGCCCAGAACTTTCTTTAGCAGGAGGATCCTGGGCAGATCGTGACTCAGCTGCCGTCTCTGGTCCCCCAGGGAGATGTGGGGAGCTGTTCCCGAGAGGAATGGGCTGGGGGTTTCCAGACTCTTCTTGCCCATGAAGTGACCTAGAAAGGAGGTGCCAAGGCACAAGGAAGGTGGGGAGAGAGGATCCCATCTCAGTGGGAAAGTTCCCCATCTCTCCCAACTTTCAGTTCTCATGGCAGGAGGATCCACGGGCAACCTTCCTCCTCCCTCTCCTCCTCCTCCTCACCAAGGAGCCACAAACACCCCGGGTTGGTAGCAAAGCCCACCTCCGCTTTTCCTGAACAGGAGAGAATGGCACAGCTGGAAGGAGGGAAACTCTGCCAGCTGTGCTGCCTGCTTTCCAGGGGCCGGGCGAGGACAAGGAGGAAAGCGGAGAAGGAAGAAGTGTCTGCCAGGTGCAGGGGCAGAGAAGACACACCAGAGGACAGAAGAGGATTCAGTAGACTCTTGCCTAAGGCCAGGGGCACCGGCTGGCAGGCAGATCTAGGATCCAGCCCCAGTTCTGCTTTAACTGGCTGAGCGATCTCAGCCAAGTCACTGAACTGTCTGGGTCTCAAGTTTTCCATCTATTAAATTAGACGGGTTCCAGGGTCCTCATCCGCGCAGACACCAGAGTCCGTGGCTGAGGAACGGCCTGAGAAGGGAAATGGGATCAGAGCACGGAAAAGGGCGCTTGCGCGGGTCCCGAAGACTTACCGGTGGCCCAGAGGTTGCCCCGCGGGTGCACTCGGATCTTGCTGGCCCTGCTGCGGGGCTCCGGAGAATCCCAGCTGAGCGGCGCGGCGCCCGCAGCGAGCAGAGCGAAGAGCAGGAGGCCGCCTAGCAGCCGAGCGCCCCCCGCCCGCAGGGTCATGGCTGAGCCCTCGCCGAGCCTCCGCCCCGGCGCGCTTCGCAGCCGCTACGGCCGGGGCGCCAGCCTTCCCACCTTTTAAACCCGCGCTCCTGGGGGGGGGCGGAGCCTGCTCCGAGGAACCCGCCCCTGGCGCGCTCGCGGCCGCCCCGCCCCCGCAAGATGCGAGGCGCCGCGCCCGTCGCTTGGGCCACCGCCTGGGTACCGCGTCTGCAGGGCGGGCGCCCAAGCCCACTATCTTCAGGCAGAGGACCCCCCCACTACGGGGAGGGGGGGCGGGGCGAAGCCCGTTCCCCTGGCCGCCCCCTCGCGGCTCCCACTGGTTTTCGGGCCACGAGTGGTTACTTCTTGGGAGTCTCTCATTTATAAGGGTAGAAGTGGGGGCGAGGACACTGGCGCTGCGGTGCCCAGCAAAGTCCCGGGCACCAGGCGAGCCATAAAATGCCTGCCAGCCCTTCCCTCTTCGGGAATACGACCCGTGTTCACCCTACTCTCGGCCCTCTCACCGCCAGCTCACCAGAGGTGATGTCGAAACCACTGCAGGTGCTGGGGTGGGCAATGCAGAGCAAGGGATGGGGGGATAGCGAACACCCCTCACCCCAGGAACGGACGCTCTACTTGGGGGGTGACCAGCCTTCACTTCGGCCGAAAGCGGATCTCTGGGTCAGGGAAGTAGAAAGAGCACCAGACCAAGAGTTCAGATACAAAACCGTGTGACCTCGTTGAAGCTCACTTTCTTCGGCTGTAAAACAGTAATAACCACGCTGCCCCGTTTTTAATAATTTTACATTTCTTAGCACAGTCACGTTGTGGCAGGAAGCAGCAGTCCTGCAGACGGCCCTCTCACAGCCAGCACTCTCCTCCTCCCAAGTCCACACCTGTTTTGGAAAGAACTTTTGGGTCAGTGGCATCACTTAATGAGTAAGACACTGTGCTCCAGAATAATACTTTTATTTGTGCTTAAAGGTTCACTAAACACCAATGTTCGGGAGCATGAAGGTAGGCACAGTAGGGAGACAGAGGGTAATTCCCAGCTGCCAAGGGAGTTTACCGTTTCATTGGAGAAACAGAGCACCAAAGGAGCGAATGCAGACCAACCCGGGGTTCTGGGCTCTTCCCTGAAACACTGCACAGTGTGGCTGTGACAGAACCTACGCCCCAGTGTGGCTCAGTAATGCTGCTTCGTATTATTATAATCTCACATGTATCCAGCGCAGCACGGGCTGCTAACTCTATGGATCACCATCCTAAACAGGGAAGTGTATATGAGAGGCTGGTTGTCATGCTGAATTCCCAGGAGCATGACATACAGGACAGGAACACTCCATTTCTGGCCCTGGCTTTTCCCCCCAGTCTCCTTGCTTCTCACCCCCCACCCTGGCATTTACACCTCTCTGCATTCTTGTCACTGTTTAGCTGCGGTGTACAGATATAGCTCTTATCACCTTCCCATCACAATTCCCCCTGTGACCCCCTCCCTCTCCTCTGGCCCACGGATGTAGAAATTAGTGGGAACACACACGAGGAACCTTATTTGGAACCTTATTTGGTAGGTTTATCTCTCATTTTATAACTGGAAACAGGCTCAGAGGTTGAGTCACTCGCCCAGACGTCACACCAGAATCAGACTTCGGGTCTGCCTGGATCACTCTGTCAGGCCCCCAAAGTCATGCGGGGCAGATGCTATTTCCCTAAACCACACCCACTCCCATTTTGCCATCAAAGTGTAACCATCTCAAAGCTGGTTTAGATTTCTCAGGGGAGAAAGGGAGCAGGCACTGAATTTAGAGTTCGCCCTCGCTTCTAAAGGTGACCCTGGGACCGTGGGTTCTGCTCTGACAGGTTCGTTTACACTCCAGACAAGCCTCCTCTGTCACAGCATGGGTCCACAGCTACAAGACTGTCCCCAGGTGCCCCCAGGGGGATCATTTTATCTGTCAGGCTAGCACAGCAAGCACGGGGGCCTGAGAACCCTGCAGAAAGAAGCAGGGTAGCAGCCCCACCGCCAGCCATAAAACACTGTCCCAGGCATGAGCAGCACTAGGCAAGCAGAGAGGGTGGCTTGCCCAAGACCACAATTCCAAGCTCGATGCCCCAGTGAGTGTGCTAGGCTCTGAGTTTAGAACAAGGACCTCAAGTGCCCGCTGCCTGTTCCCCGAGTCTCCTGTGACGGCAAGGGAAGTCTAAGGGCTGCCATCCCACTGGGAAGACGGACAGTGAATCATCTGGAGGCTCGTGGAGAAGCTCTTCAGTGCTCACACTTGGCCCTTCCCAGGTTTCTACAACATTCAAGGATATCCGAAGGCGCAGAGAAGATTCATAGGACAATCCAAAAGATGATTAAGGGGTGAACGATACACGGCAAATCCTGTTATAACCAATGCCAACAAAACATTTAAACTGCACCATGGTTTTTAATCAAAGATGGCTTTGAATAAAGGACACATGTATTACTCTTTGCTATATTTTCATTAAATTAGGATCAATTACAAGTTACATCTTTTCACAACTGCATCTTTTCTGTTGTTGTTTTCCAAAAGTACTTACACGCACGTTCCTTTGATCACCAACACTATTTTGACGTAGTAAAGACTGGTATGACGCCCATTTTACAGATGGGTTAATGCAAGGACAAAGCGAGTTAGTCACACAGAAACTAATAAACAAATGGAGAAAACCAGAGTGGACTTCACACACGTGAAACTTGCAGAGGACAACGGAGGAAGGGAAAAGCAGAAACTTAGACACACACGAGTCTGGTGAAAAGGAAGGACAGTAAACCCAGAGCTGCTCAGAAAAGGACGCTGTAGGAGCACTGGTGGCAAACTCTTGAGCACAAATCTGTGCCCGTGTGGGCCGGGAGGCTGAAGAGAAGCACACTGAGCTATATCTCAGGTCCTGCTCAGGAAAGCAGTGTATCATCAGGAAAACAGCAGGATCCTTAAGAGAGGAGAGGAGACTCAGGGATGCAGGATGCAATTTCTCAGCCAGAGGGAGCACATAAAGATTAGCTAGACAATCAGAACACTAACCATTAGTAAGGAAATACTGCAGAAACCGAAACTGCCAAAACACAAAGCGGTTTTTAAAGGCAATATTCAGAAAAAGAGAGAATACCTCCATCTGACAAAGTGAGGGCAATCCCAACGGTGGCTAAGGGGGCAAAGCAGCTGCTGCTCAGGGACGTCCCGAAAACCCGAGAGAGGGGGCGGCCCCAGGCCCAGCACTCATGTTACCTGGCTGGAACCACCGTGTACTTCAGGGGACATTTCAGTAACTGAAATAAATACCCCTTGAGGTCCAGAGCACCTCACTATTTCTAACCGATTCGCTCATCTGAGCAAGCCCACGGGACAGCCTAGAGCCTCTGAAGAATTCCCAAGAGCCCTGTGGGCGTGGGATCTATCCCAAATGAAAGGGTCTCATCAGAAGGACAGGGTGATGACCCCTAACAGCGTGACATGAAAACAGCAGCAGGCAGGTCTCTGAACTTCTGGTTTCTCTTATGTAAAATGCAAGTTTATTCTGAAGACTGAATGAGAGAAAATAAAAATCTGTCACAGATTCAAAACCACTTAGCAGAGCATACGGCAGAGTCTAAGTACCCTGTCCTATTAGCTGGGTCCTGGGAAAAGCAGAGCCTGCCTCACAACTGAAGCCCATTACAGGGGAGGGAGGGGTCCCCGGGTAGCCTCTAAAAGTGTGCGGACACCACAGTCAGCAAAACGCCCGTTACACTGCAAGCTGTCTGGTAGACTAAAAAGGCCAGCATATTGACCTCAGCTTCTGGCCCATTCCAAGAGACAAGCTCTAGAGCGATTTCTCTTTTTTCGCTTAAATAAGTTGTCAGGCTGACCACTTTGATCAAGTCTCATGCCGGGGATCTAGTTGCCCGCCTGACACAGATCCAGAGTACAAACTCTCTTAACTAGACTCCTTGATTTAAAGCTGGACTCCAGCTTATCAATCTAAATCAACTGGCCAATTAAAGGAAAGGGAAACGACTCTTAACCAAGAGTAGGTACCGTTCCAGAAACTCCTAAGATTTGTAGAATAGGGATTTATAGTTTAAAAATCATATTCTCTCCCTCCACATATGATATGTATACATATTCAATATAATGTAACAGCATATGAGAAGGAAGTCAGTCTTGTTTTTACAACAAAAACGAGAAAAAGCAAGAGAAAAGATTCTTTGCTGGAGAGGATGGAGGTTGCATATAACAGACCTGAGGCGGAGTTGGCCAGAATGAAGAAGAGGGAAGAGATTTTATGTTTCTTAAAAGAGGCCATGAGCTTTAAAAGGTTAAGGGACACCGTTCTACAGCCGGTGTTGCCGGAAGGAGTTGCGAACCAAGTCTACGGCTCTCCTCCGGCCGACGGCGGAATGTCTGACGTGTCTTGTGAGCACTAACCCACCTCCCATTTCATCCTTTCCTCTCCCACACTTGGTCCCACCCTGGACTCTTCAGTTATGTTATATCTAATCCCATGGTAGGTACCACACGTATCTTGATAAGCTGTTCCAAGCCCTTCCCGGAACAAATCCTTCTGGAACAATTTATTGATCGATCAATAAATCTAAAACGTGCAAAGCACTGTGACAGGGAGGAGAGGGTACACAAGGATGAGCCAGAGGCTGGCCTTGTCTCCACGCCCCTCAGGAACCCGTCGGGATGTGGGACACACACATGACCCACCACTCGGAGCGCGCTGTCTAGGAGGACGTGGACAACGGGGAGGGGCGGGCTGGGAAAACAAGAAACAAAGAAAAGGAAAAAAGAGGGCTCAAACCAAGTCCTGACGGCACCGAGCAAGAGGCACTAGCGGAGAATGAAACACACTCCTCCCCTGAGCTCCCTCCGCGTCTGTGACCCCACTTACGGGCGCCCTGTGGGAAAAGTGTTCACATGTGGCTCCGGTTAAGGCACGGAGTTCCTAGCAGTTCCCTGCCTTACTCAACTTTGTACCCCCAGGGGCAGGACCAGATCTGGCACAGACTAGATGCTCAGTAAGTGTCTGCCGAGTGCAAGAGCTGTTAGCAGGTGGAGAAGTGAGCCAGGTGCTCCAGGCGGAGCGACCAGCATAAGCAAAGGCTAGATGTCTATCCACTGAGACCAACGTCAAGGGTAGAAGAGCTGAGAAAAAATCCTATATGACACTCGGAAGGCAATGTCTTCACTATTAAAAAAAATTTTTTTTAGTGTTTATTTGAGAGAGAGAGACAGAGAGACAGAGTGAGACAGAGTGCCAGAGGGGAGGGACAGAGAGAGAGGGAGACACAGAATCCAAAGCAGGGAGACACAGAATCCGAAGAAGGCTGTTAGCACAGAGCCGGATGCGGGGCTCGAACCCACGAACTGTGAGATCGTGACCTGAGCCGAAGACGGACGCCTAACCGACCGAGCCATCCAGGCACCCCCTTCACTATTTTTTTTTTTTAATAATTCCTGCATATTCTAGTCTTTAATGAACATTTCTTAGTTACAGAGAATTCCTTCTATGCCCAGACTCAACACTTGTGTGTTAAGGCTCATATTTGTTGTTTATTTCTAAAAGTCTATCTGATATTACTTATAGTTCTAGTAAGGGAGAATGCTAACAAAGATCTACTTTGCCAGAAGATAGTCTGAATAGGCCATCCTGACAGACAGGAGCATCTTGAGGAAGGTGGACAATCCATTTAACTGGCTAGAATCAGCTGGATCATTCCAGAAGCTCAACAGCGATAAATGTCATAAGAAGGGTGCCCTCAGATGCTGAGATAGCCCTACACATTGTCCTTAGAGGTTGTATGGACTTGGTAACACACGAGAGCAAATGACCAAAATATGCACTTAAAGGTCACAGAGCCCTTATTCTCAGCCTAGGCTCTCTGAGAAGCCTTGGACTCCTTAAGAAAGGTGACAAACACCAATGCTTCTCCCACCGAGAAAGAAAATGCAGGAAGAGTCCAAGGACGAACACAAAAGGGAAGAAAACAGGATTAACATAAAAAATTCTAGAAAGAGAACATGTTGTTTAAATGGAACCACGGGGAGAGAAAGTTTTCAGATTCAAATCTGGCAAGAACAAGATAATGTACTTACTAAATAACAGGAAAGTGCAAATCACTTTAATGATTCATATGCTCTGCCCCAGAATAACAGCTCAACAATAATGCTGCCCTAAGTTACCGCCTCTGGCTCCAATGCATGGTTACGCTGAACATTTAGAACAAGCTACTAGATGTTACTGGGACAGCACAGTACAGCGTCTATAAAACAGTGCCCCTGTATTAGAGGAGCCTGAAATGTGATGGGGGAACTTGCAGCCATGTCCACAAACTTACACATCATTTATGGTCCAAAAAGAGACACTTTTTAAACAGGGCACTAAAATTAATTAACAAGTGGAAATGATCTTGAACAGGCACAGACTGGCATGTGGCAGGGAAACTGAGACATACAGTCACCAAGCAAAGGGAACCACTGACTGTGTTTCTGGATTCAGGTGATGGCATTGAGAAGTGGAATGACAGGGGTAAACGTAGGGCTTGTAAGTGACTAATAAATATGGTGGGAAAATGAAAAATCTATGTGACCACTCCTGCGAAGAAAAGGTGAAATCTGGAGGGGGAATTTGCAGGAATGGCTATGAGCTTAAGTTTAAAGAGGGGACAATCAAGTGGAAGCATCCAGAGGGAACAAAGAGACATGGGCCAGAAGTGAGGACAGGTATTTGAGAATAACTTGTAGAGAATTCCTCGCTGGGCTGGTGACAGTTGGGTGAGTCACAGCCGAGAGGCAACCCCAAGATCAAATTCTCACTTGAAGTTTTATTGATCTTGATGGCTCTTGGATCCCCAACACTCACAACGGGCAAGCCCTCCGAACTGCCCGCTAGCCTAGCCAAATCTCAAAGAGCTTACAATTCCATAAAACACCAAAATGAACATCTCTGGTGTGTCAGCCATTCTTGAAGAGCTTTTAGAACACATTATGCTGACTAATAATACAATTGCCCAGCTTTAAGTCAGTCTTAGGTGTTAGCACTAAACTAGACAATATACAAACGGATAACATAAAACCTCTCTCCCAGAATAATCTTTATTTTTGGCTGGTAGAGTAATTCAAATATTCCTGAATGATTTGATTGCTTCTCAGACAAATTCAGCTGTTGCCTCCAACAAGAGCATCTAGCACAGGAGCAAAAACAAAACTGGGTGTGAAAATATGCAAATGAGGGAAATATTACTGTCTTAACTGCGTAAGCGTGTACGGAGAAGATATCTGGACAGCTGAGGATACAAGTACGAGGATGCTTACACTCTGGCAGGCTAGGATCACAAGGCACCCCAGGGGCAGCGAAGCACACTGCTTCTCCAGGGTAGTCCCTCAGAGGACGCTACAGAAACAGAGCCTGGGCAATCAGGCCAAGCAGTTAACCCCCGTCCTCTGCGGGTGATCAGGAGGGAAGAAATGGAGTGAATGGCAATTTTCTACCATTCTGCACACAGGAGACTGCTGCCACGTTCTCGTGGCGCAGGAGAAAACCTAAGTACAATATAAGCCTCACGGGCAGATTCAAAGAAGCACTTGTTAGCAGGGATTTGCCAAGTTTCATACTCGGCTGAGATCATTAAGAGCCCACATCCAAAGTCTGAAGGCTAAAGCCTAGTTAATGGACTTAGGATGGCACTACTCCCTATACGGGAGAGCTTCAGAAGATTAACTGTTCTTATTTTTAAACTGTCTCTGTTTTTTAATGATAATTCCATCAGCATTAAAGTGTGGACTGATTCCTACTTCAGCTGAGCAAATAATGGAACCTGCTCATTTAGCCCCACACAGAAAATTTGCTTACTTTCAGGTTTCACATTAATACAAGGAGAGAACAAAAAGAATCAAGAGTACTTTGTACTTAAAAACACACTGGCTTACCCTACGCTACCATTTCCCAAACTGCCTCCCTATTAGAAGAAGAAAAACACAACCGGGCCTGGCATTCACCGCTTTAAAACCCTGCCTTCCTGAAGTCTGCATCAGAGAAGAGCGAAGCCAGGCACTTAAGAGAACAGGTTCAGGCAAAGTAGTTTTTAAAAAGCAAGGAGCATGCCTGGCCTCCAGCACCTTCCTCTGGCTTCCTCCAGATGCCGAAACACACTGCCACCGTGTAGAAAGGGCTGAGAGTCTCAAGTGAAGAAAAGGGCAGGAGCCTTTACAGCACAGTGAGGGTTTTCTGAACCTTCCAGCAACACAAACCGCGCCTCTACCCATCTGGGTCACACCCCAGTGAAGAATCAATTTCATGGCTAAGAGATTTCCTACGAATGTCAACGGGCATTGCTGCTCCACAAAAACAAAAACAAAACACACGCACAAACAAGAAACAGTTGTTGGTATCAGGACAACCTTCTTAGCTGAAGGACTGTTCACATCAAAGTCTGTATCTCCCCAAGGGTGCTAAGAACCGGCAGAGGAAGGCAAAGCTCTCCCGACAAACACAAGTCAGGGATAAGGGGTTCGATATGCAAAGTCTTTTATTTAAAATTTGAAAAGTTAAGACTTACGACCACCTCAGTCTACGCCATTCCCACCTCATAGGGAGGAATGACGGGTTCAGACTCGTGCAGAGCTGCATGAATTTACAGAACTCTGTAGGCACTTTAGAAGTGAAGCTTGGCTTCAAAATACAAACACTGGGGGCTTTGGCTCAACCTTTTAATATAAAAAATTCACTGATGTACAAAAATGTGAAAGTGTGACAATGACAACATATGAAATCCTGTGATTGAGAGTCCCCTCGAGAGCGCGCCATGGTGCCCGTGCACCCGCCCACACATACCCTGGCGTGGAAACAGAAGCTAATGCAAACCATTGCTACCAAGAAGCGCCGACATGAGCATTCTCCACTCCACCAATCACAGATCAGTATCTACTCTGAACATTCAGTAACGAAAAGTACGGCATCTTCCGGGAACAGCAAGGCAGACTTCTTACTCACGATGGACCAGCACAAATAAACCCAGCAAAAAGAGTACCGCATACTGGAAAATAAACACAGAACATCACAAGTCAGGGAAGCTTTTAAAAGTTTAGAGGTCCTCGGAGTTCATGAATAAGCGGGTCTTTGTGGCCATGATAAATTACTAAATGATCCAACTAGCTGGTAATCCATTTAACAGTTTTCCAAAATTAAGCAAAAGATCATATATATATATATATATATATATATATACATACACATGACAGAGACAGAGAAAATCTCAAGTAGGCTCTATGCTCAGCACAGAGCCCAACGCGGGGCTCGATCCCACTACTCTGGGATCATGAGCTGAGCCGAAATCAGGAGTCAGACGCTCAACCAACTGAGCCACCCAGGAGCCCCAAAAAATCCCATTTTTAATGAAACAAACAGTGTAGGCTCTTACCTTAAATTTAGGGTAGTCATTCATGAGGATCGTCACAATCCCAATATAAGGAACAAATCTAAACAAACAAACAAAAAACTGATCATCACAGAACTCCCCAAGCAGCCATTCTCATTAACCAAATATTCTCAATTATCTTCCATAGAAAACTAATTTTTCAGTTCACAAAGTCCATTCGCACAGACTGTCCTAGAAGATCCTTTCAACAACTCATGTGACAGGGAAGTTAGGAATATCACCATTTTATAGATGAGGAAACAGATGCTCGTGCCTGAGGTCCATGGCTTCTGTGGCCAAGAACCAGAACCAGATCTAAGGTCTCAGGCCTCTACATGGTGGCTCTCAGGCCACATGCGGACTCAGTGCTAGGGGCTGGGTTTGTGGTCATAACCTTCAGGGAGTGGTCAATATCTCTGGGGAGACAAGGCAAACACAGCCAGATTGTTATAAGGTACTTCATATTAAATGTCCAAAAAGAGAGCGAAAGAGCTCCATTACAGTACTGAAGATTTCAGCACCCTCTCACTTGTTCACCACCTGTACTCTGGCTCTCTTAATCCTGAACCTTTTTCCAGAACAGTTCAAATCACCATATGCAGCAGACCAGTCTCACCAACCATCTTCCTTCACATGTCTGCAGAAGCGGACTTTGAGGACCACAAACTTTCCCTGAAACCCCTTCCTCCGTGGTTTCTCTAACACACCACAAATCTATTTCTCTACCTACCTCTTGGCTGCTATCCCTTTGGTGTTTTTTCACTAGTCTTTCTTTCCCCTCGCCCCTAAAGTTTATCCCCTGAAAACTAGGTAAAACCACTGTTAAATAACTTCATAGACCTGATATATTTCCTTTGAAGTCTTTACCACAATATTTTTAAAGTTTATTTATTTATTTGGGGGGCGGGCAGAGTGAGAGAGAATCTCAAGCAGGCTCTGCACTGTCAGCGCTGAGCCCAACATGGGGCTCGAACCCATGAACCACGTGATTGTGATCTGAGCTGACATCAAGAGTCGAACGCTTAACAGACTGAGCCCCCCAGTTTTTTTTTATTATGAAACTAGCTGCACAACTAGCTGTGTAGCGTCTGTCTCTCCTACGAGACTCTAAGCTCTGTAAGCGCAAAAACGATGCCAGTCTTGTTCCCCAGTGTATCCTCAAGGCCAAACGTAACACCTTGCACCGGTCGTAGGCATCTAGCAAATAACTGCCTGACTGAATGTTTGCATGTCCAGGCCTCTTTTTTCCCCTTTCCCTTGGAGACCTCATTTGCTCCAGGACTCCACTTCTCCCCTCGATGCAAAATACTCAACTTCCTAAGAATTCAGGGGGGAAAGAAAAGGTCAGCAGGGGCCGTCAACGTGGAAGGAGATGGCACTTAGCAAATGAACAACTTTCTTCTTTCTCCTCCTGTTTTACCGCCTCCACTTTTACTCCAGGGTGGGCTCCATGATACTGACCCAGAGCCTGTCCTAGAGAAGGGAGGCTGGACTGAGGTGGAGACTGAACTTTGCGTACTTTAAAACAGCCCAGATGCTTCTACTATTCAGGGCTGTGCCCCACGCCAAAGGTGCACAATGGGCAACGACCTCTGACATCACCCCTCCCTATCGAAGCCTTAAGGCAAGCTTGAAAAGCAGAAGTTTTGTCTTTGGTGCACTTCACTTCCTTTGAAGAACTCCTCTTACTTCCTGTCTCCGGTCCTCACCCCGTCCTGGCAGCATTACCAGACCCATCCCTCTCTCTCCCCATTCCCAAACTCTCACTCCATAAGTTGGTGTTTCCTAAAACCTAGGCCTCCTTTGTCAGAATCACGTGGATAGCCTGTTAAAACGTGGCGGATCTTCCCCAGATTTGTGGAGTCAGAGCATCTATGGAGGGTGGGGCCCAGATAGTGCTTCTGCACTCTCGGGTAGCAGAGACTCAGTTCTAGCTAGTGAGGTGCCTGGACCTGGCATGTGGAGGCAAATAATACCCCTCCTAGGGCCCAGGCTTTAGTTTCAACCCCTGGGACCTCTAAGAGCTGAACATTCACAGTCCCTCCAGGGTGGCAGAGCTAAGTTCCAGGAGGGTAGATTCAGGTTTTCTATAGTTTTAATACGTATTTTTTCTTTTTAATGTTTTAACTGTTATTATTTTGTCTCATTTATAGCATCTTCATAGAAGCAATAGCTTTCTGTGGGGTGAATCATCTAATTTAAGAATGTGAAGACAGGGGTGCCTAGTGGCTCAGTCGGTTAAGCATCTGACTTGGTTTCAGCTCAGGCCACGATCTCATGTTTTCCTGAGCTTGGGCCCCATGTTGGGCTCTATGCTGGCAGCACGAAACCTGGTTGGGATTCTCGCTCTCCCTCTCTCTCTGCCCCTCCTCCACGCACACTGTCTCTGTATCTCTCAGAATAAATAAATAAGCTTACAAAAAAAAAGGATGTAAAGACAGATGTCTCACAGTCAAATGCAGACTAAATGCGATAAAAGCACCTGTGATTTCCACTAAACCAGGGCCAGGCTGCTTATGCTGGTCTGATGATTAATCCGCAGCCATTCTCACAGACAAGACTTTTGCTGTTCCCTCCACGCATTATCCATGCTCCAAGAGCCTTCGGCTCCCGGTGATCATACAGCCTGTTTATGGGTTACCCGTGGAAGTGTCTTGCCCCCCTAAGGCTGGTTTTTTCCTTGCCCCGACACAAGTGAAACGGCAGCAACTTGGACTTTAGGAGCAATGGAAGCAAATAATATGTCAGGCAGCCCGAAGTCAAACAAGAGATTTAATTCTCTGTCTCACTGGTTCCCTCCACGGACAGAGGCACCAAAGGTGCAAATCAAGTGCACAAGGCTACCATTATCGGTCGTCTTAAATTCACATCAGGCGCACGTTTCCCTACTCTGCTCGGAGAAACTCTGCCAAAGCGGAGTTGATAATAAGCAGAAGAAGGTTTAAAAGAAGTGAGACAAGTGCCACCCAGAAAGCCACCTCCAAGAGGTGCCGGTGCCAGGTTAACAACCAGGAGGCAGGGGACGGATAACACATGCCCCCCCTGGGGTTCTTGGGAGCAGAGGTGCTGGGGAGGGACGGACCGGCTGCTCACACTCGGGAGAAAATGATTTTGTCAGCTGTCAAAAGGGAGGCCTCTATCTGGGAGCTGACTTTAAAAGGGTCATTGTCTCTACCCCAGAATGACGTTTCGAGTTAAGGAAAAAGTACACTTGAAAAGCCTCGTCCTTAAAACTGACTTTACTGAACAGAGCGCTAAATCACTCTGCTCCTTTCTGTGTATGTCTCTCTTCATTGTCACTACATCCCACTGCTCAGCTTCTGCCTGTCTTTCGTCTTTCTCTACTCTTATGGCTAAGGTCCTCTTGTGTTTTTCAACATCCTGAATTTAGACAGAAATCACTCCTACTAGACACTTGGTTGGTTCAGTATTAGTTTCACTTTCTACGGGTTGTCTTTATTACATGTTATAACATGAATAAGGCTTGAAAACATTCTGCTAGGTGAAAGAAGCCAGACATAAACGAAGACCACATATTGTAAGATTCGGTTTATATAAAACATTCAGAACAGGCGATGCATTGAGACACAAAGTAGATTAGCGGTTGCCAGGGGCTGCGGGGAAAGGGGACAGGGGACTGGCTGCCGAGGAGTATGGAGTTTTCTTTTGGGAGTGTGGCCGTGCTCTGAGATTAGACAGTGGTGACGGCCGTGTAACTTTGTGGATATAATAAAACCCACTGAACTGCGTACTTCTACGGGGTGAACTTTATTTTCTAATATATGTGAATTCTATCTCAATAAAAGTATTTTACCTTTTTATTTAGGGCCTTAGGCCTCAGCGTACAAATTTTTAGTGGACAACTATTTGAAAAAAATTTTTTTTTTTTTTTTTTTTTTTTTTATTGCACAAAGACATTTGTACCAGTCACTGACTGACCTGAAAAAAAGTTATCCTCAAGGTTTGGGTACAGTCTGACTTTGAATGATCAGTTTAGTGTTTTATAAACAAATTTCCACAAAAGGTGGTGCTCTGCCCACTGTGTCAAGGTAAGTGTCAGTATAATCAACGCCAAGTAAATCTGTACAGCTAAGGGTCTGTGCGCCTGCTGTCTCCCAGATGTTTATACTTGATGGAAAGTTATTTAGTTCAGAAATTGCCAGGCTATTCCTTTTCTTAATTAAAAGCTACAAAAAGGTCTGTATTTTCAATGTTGGGATTTTATTTTATTTTTTTAAAGATTGTATTTTTGGGGGGGTGCCTGGGTGGCTCAGTCAGTTGAGCGTCTGGCTCTGGATTTCAGTGTCACGAGTTCAAGCCTTGTGTTGGGCTCATGCTGAGCACAGAGCCTACTTAAAAAATAAATAAGTAAAATTAAAAAAAGATTTTACTTTTTAAGTAATCTCTTTAATCTCTTTTAAGTAATCTCTGAGCTAGCCAGGTGCCCCTCAATGTTGGGATTTTAGAAATAACACTGTATATAGATAAAGATTTTTAAAAAATTCTTCAGAAAGACATACTTTAAGCATGTTTAGGGGTACCTGATTGGTTCAGTCGGTGAAGCAGGCGATTCTTGATCTCAGAGTTGTGAGTTCAAGCCCTATGTTGGTGTAGAGATTAATTCAAGCATTTTTTAAAATGTTTATTTTTTGAGAGAGAGACAGAGAGAGAGAGAGAGAGAGAGAGAGAGAGAGGGAGGGGCAGAGAAAGAGAGAGGGAGACACAGAATCCGAAGCGGGCTCCAGGCTCCGAGCCGTCAGCACAGAGCCCGACGCGGGGCTCGAACCCACGAACCGTGAGATCGTGACCTGAGCCGAAGTCAGCCGCTTCACCGACGGAGCCACCCAGGCGCCCCGGGTGTAGAGATTACTTAAAAGTAAATAAAATCTTTTCTAAAAAAAGGCATACTTAGCTCCAACATAGGAAAAGGAGTTCCCTCGAACTGGAGGCACGCACACAAACAGCTTTACGAGAGACAAAACACACCAGTGCTTGTGCTGCTCCAATCTCTCTGGCCCCAAACCGACGCCTCTCATGCTACAGCTGAGGCGGCTCTCTCACGCTGCACTCTCTGTGGGAAGGGAACTCCTCAGTGTGGTGGCTGATCTCCAGCGGAATCACTGTGAACCCAGTGTCTACATAAGGAGGGCACGTTCTGACAGGGGTCAGAGCCCCACGGGGCATCTAAATAGTGAGAACCGGCAGCTATCCACTTCAGAAGCATTACGCCCGGACTTTTGGTGGGATGGTCCAGAGGGTGGGTTCCAGAGTCGGCCAGACGCCTCCCATCGTCAGCGTGGCCTTGGATAAGCAGCCTAACTTGTCTGTGTTTCCTCATCTGTAGAATGGAAATATTAGGGTTGTTCTGAGGTTAAAATGAGGTAATACTTGTAAAGATTTTAGAATGAGTCTCTGGCACACAGTAAGCCCTGGTAAATGTGAGTTCTCGTTAATACTATTAATAACATGAGGGTAGTAACAATTCCGTATGTCCTCACATCAACAACTTACAATTCCTGTCCTCCACTGATCTGTTCTCCTGATAAAATCTGAAATAAACAGGCTTCATATAACTTTTTAATTTCAGTTGACCTCAATGGTTTTAAGACTGGAAATAAAACAGCACGAAATAAACATGACAAAATTAATCTAGATGGATACTTTAAGTTGCTGACTTAAGAAACTACTCAAGAAATACGTTTCATGAAGCAGGATGAACACTGCTCTGGACCCCCAGAGACTAGACAGTGTAGACATCAGAGTACATGGAAGCTGTCCAGTAATGTTTCTTGAACAAATTAAATAAAAGATGAATTTTTAAAACTGTCACCCCAATCATCATCTCATCACTAATATTCTTTCACTGGACCCCATTTCCTCCCCTCTGGAGCAACGTACCTCAAGTTTTAGATGTATTCTAAGAATACGCTTTCAAAGGACACAGGGTGATTTGGTAGAACCAGCATCAAAACATTACACTCAATTGTGTGCGATCAGACGACTGGAAAGAGGGCCGCGTCTCATGTGACACGGATATCTCAATAAACGCTTTCCTCTGTACTCACCCCCTTGCTCTCCCCACGACATCCTTCTTCTCCAGCCAGTGTTGTCCTTGTTTATAGAGGCCTCGGTCATCAACCGCATTATTATCTCCTTTGGTCAAAAACTTGATATGTCCATTTTGCCTTAAAAGAGTACGGGAGACCCAAATTATCAAATACCTTCATGCCATTTGCAAGCACCAAATCTGCTTTTGTTAACTAAAACTCCAATGGAGCTGTGGTATTTGACCATCATGCCTAATATCAAAATAATCACCCATGTAGCTAAAAGGATGTTCACAACTGTGTTTATGAGAGGGAAAAACTGGAAACAGGCTAAAGTCTAACATTCAGGAGTTGAAATAAGCAAGCATTGAGAACGACGTTATAGAAGGACGGTTAATGACACTGGAAGATCATACAAATTTTATTACATGAAGAAAAGATTACATAATAGCATCGACAGTATAGTCTCATAAAAATATTAAAATAAACACAAGCCACCAATTTTCTGTAAACACAAAGAGCAAAGGAACACATTAAACTACCTCACGGGACATAATCGGCAGTAACCAGTAGGGGAAACTACAGAATAACCGACTTTCTTCAACAAGCTGTGAGGGACAAAGGAAGCAGGAGAAAGAATTTACAGGTTAAATGTAAGAGACTATCAAGCCATATCGTATAAGCCAACTGCAACCAAGGACCTTATTTGAATCAAAAAGTCAAACAAACTGCTAAAAAAAAAAAAAGTTATGACACAATTGGGAATCTGAACAAAGACTGGACACATAATGATGCAAACATACAGTTGTTCCTTCTTGGGGTATAACCATGCTGACTGTAGTTACGTTTTTAAAAGCTCATTGCTTATGCTTTATAGACACTTGCTAAAATATGTACATATGACACGACATGACATTAGGATCTGATTTAAGTCACACAGGCAGGACACAGGAAGAGGTAGTGTAGGTGGGGCCGAACTGACCACAGATTAGTAATTACTGGGACTGGCTGACAGGTACATGGGAGTTCATTATACAGTGTTGTATACTTCGGTGCACATTAGACAGTCTCCATAATTAATTAATTAATTTTAATTTTAGTTTTAAAGTAGGCTCCACACTCAACGTGGGGCTTGGATTCACGACCCTTGGATTCACTGACTGAGCCAGCCAGGCGCCCCAGAAATGCTCCACATTTAAAAAATAAAATGAAAGAAAAAAAAAAAAAACGATATAAAAGAGATCTGAAGTGATATACCCAAGGTAAAAGCAGTGGCCATCTATGGCTTTCTTTAGCTTACCTTTTTCTTTTATTTCTTTCTCCAACAAACATACATTGCTTTTACATGTCAGGGTTTATAGGAAAAGCATTTTACTTGATCAGGGAATTATTAGTTTAATTCTGCTAAAGAACAGAAGGTTGCCAATAATTTTAAAATTTAATTGAAAGCGAAGTACATTTCACAGTTTGATAAAGACTATCTTAAAATTAATTCAAGTGAGTTTGGGTTAACCACTGTATTAGAAAGAAGAAAATTAGCCTCAGCCTCCTATTGACTGATAGCCACTTAGATGCTAAGCCAAAAACTAGCTTACTAGACACTAAATGTGCAGATGAAACTAAATTGGAAGGTGCTACAAAACACCAAAACTAGTTAAGTGCAAACAGACATGCTAAAAATGAGATTCTGGTTAGAAAAAATGCAAATATATACAGAGAAAAAAAATAATGTGTAGCTGACAAGTCGGTGAGCGAAAGAATGTCTGAAACAGTCTGGAGAGTGAAAGAAGGCAGGTGCCGAGAGGGGCCGTCACAAGAGTCAAAGTCGGGAGCGCACAAAGGAAGAGTCCACTCAACCACGAAAACAGCAGCAAGCCCACAGAGGCAGAGGAGTAAAGTCAAGTTCGAGGAAAGGAGAACGGCGGAACGGGAAAGCTCCCCAGGAAAGGAAAGGGATGCTACAGCAGATCCGGGCTCTTCTGAAAGACCCAACTTACCAACAAAACACACAAACAGACCCGAGCTCCCGGGTCCAAGGTGTCGTCCGCAGGGACTGCTGGAGGGGTCCTGAAAAGCAGGGATCCCCTTCGACCTGATGGGAGTGGTGGCGGCCGGCTCCTGACCCACTGGCCGTCAAGACTCACTCCAGCACCTCACGGCTCACGGGCCCAAACACTGACCAGAGACACAGTCGCGTAGGCTTGTCCCTCACTAGCACAGGGACCGAATAGTTAGCATGCTGTCTCTCCGAGGAGCTCGGTGTGTGTGCGGCTGAATTCAACCAGCATAATACCGTGATGCTGGGGCGGGGGACTGAATCACTTTCTAGATAAGAAAAAGACCCCAGAAGCCAAAGGGGTGCAAAACAATCTCTCTGCACAGAAAAAGCAAAGCCCGTCGTCCCAACAGCAAAAATTTCTCCTTCCGAACACCTGACCACACGGTATTCAACATCATCAAATTATACCTTCTGTAATAGGCTGCACTCGCTAAATGCGCATGAGAGTACGCTAAGAAATAAGACAGGGTGGGAATTTATATGTGAGAAAAACATAAGCATTCAGAGTGACTAACAGGCTAACATGAGGAACTGTTCAAGAGAATTAAATCGACTGATGATAATTAAAAGCAATGTCACCTCTTTACATGGAAACACAACCATCATTACGAGCTAGCTCTTTTGTGACTCATTTAACCTGGAAGAAAATGGGAAACAAGAGAAGAGTAGGGGGAGAGAGGAGTAGTCAAAGAAGAGCTGTGGCACCGTTTGCCTCAGCAAGCGTATCTCCTAGCTCTCGTGCAGGAGTGAGGCGTGAGAACTCCCCTCGTTTTACTTAATTAAAACACAGTAATCACAGTCAACGCGGGAGGTGGCGGAGTCTTTAAAGACCACCACTGACCACCTTTTCGCAATACACTATTTTCCAAACGACCTTCTATTATAAATACTGGAAGTTTCTTAACGTTTTTTACAAGAGCTTCTGCCTGAGCTCAGCGGTGCACTGGATTATGTGTGCTTTCCCACTGCCCGGTCAGACAGCTCAGCGCACGCGGTTAGTGTCATCCCAAGAACAGGAAGGGCTAGGGAATGACTACGCAGGGTACAAAGAACAGATTCAAATTCATGGACCCAATACCAACATATTAAGCGGTACTTGGCCAGCTGGTCTTTTAGTTTAGGGATTCTTTGCATACGGGGTAACACCAGTATATTCCACCATATGTTCATGAAATCATCACGTTACAAAAGATAGTAGAGTAGATCCCAGTGCTGTACGGGGGAGAAAATGTGTGTTTATAACACAAAGAGAAGATGACTCCAAATTTAACATTTTCTCCGGGTGCTAGGGTTACAGGTGATTTTGTTTGCTGTCTTTCCTAAATGTATACAGGATTGTGTGTATACATGTAATAAGAGTGTTCACAAGACGGAGAGTCAATATATGAAAAAAAAGAGCTTTATATGATATTTACAAATTTACAAAGGCACAGCACACAAGGAGCAGGTGGAGAAGGAGGAATGAGATAAAAGAAAGAGGTCGGCTGAACAATTCCCACCTCTATCGTTCTCAAAGCTCAGGATTTTATTTCTTTTTTTTTTTTTTACGTTTTTATTTATTTTTGAGACAGAGAGAGACAGGGCATGAATGGGGAGGGGCAGAGAGAGAGGGAGACACAGAATCGGAAGCAGGCTCCAGGCTCTGAGCCGTCAGCCCAGAGCCCGACGCGGGGCTCGAACTCACGGACTGCGAGATCGTGACCTGAGCTGAAGTCGGACGCTTAACCGACTGAACCACACCCAGGCGCCCCAGGATTTTATTTCTTAAAATAATGTTGGGATGAAAGAAATGAGTAACAGTACAAAAATCAGGCTGAAAAGGTTCAGGGCACATTTACCACAAACAATCCATTCTGGTTGTCATTTGGTCCCACATTTAATAACAGTATTAACGCTATTAAATCAAATGATTATCAGGGTGCCCAGGTGGCTCAATCGGCTGAGCATCCAACTTTGGCTCAGGTCATGATCTGCCAGTTCGGGAGTTTGAGCCCCACGTTGGGCTCTGTGCCATCAGCTCAGAGCCTACAGCCTGCCTTGGATTCTGTGTCTCCCTCTCTCTCTCTGCCCCTCTGTCACTCCTGCTCTGTCTCTCTCTCAAAAAAAAAAAAAAAAAAATTTTAAGAAAAAAATTTATATGATTATCACAATCAGTATTTTAGTCTCCCCAAAAGAAAAAAGGAAATTGGAAGCTTCAGAATATTAGCTGGATCTGTTATCTAAACAGGACTTCAACTTGGAGGCATCTCCAGAATCCAAAATGAATCACCAACCTTAAAATATTCAGCATTCTGTTAAAATTATTTTTAAATTTTAAGGACTGTAATTGATGTAATATCTGTCAATGAACCTGTCCTAAAACAAGATGAACTGTTTAAAATAAAACACTCAATCAATTTTGAGGGACTGCATATGAAAATGGACAACTTTTGCTCTACCCAAAGCAGGGCCTGAGTTTAATTTGATTTTCTCTGCTAAGTTCAGTTGGTTCTGCTTTGCTTACAAAAGGCAAAGCTAAGAACAAACGCTGCAAATTAACTCTGAGACTCTGGAAAACACTACCTGTACGGAATAAACCTTCATAATTCCACACTAAAGTTATTTTTTTAATTTTTAAAATTTATTTTGAGAGAGAGAAAACGCAAGAGGGGGAGGAGTAGAGAGAGAGAGAGACAGAATCCCAAGCAGGTTCTGCACTATCAGCGTGAACCTGACACGGGCTTGAACCCATGAGCAGTGAGATCACGACCTGAGCCGAAGTCGGACGCTTAAGTGACTGAGCCACCCAGGTGCCCCCAAACTAAATTTCTAAAAAAATTCAGTCATTCCTTTCTAGTCAATAGCAGAATGCTGTTTTAAAATTATAATCTTTCAAAATATAGACTGAAGTTTGAAAAAAAAGAGCAGTCAGATCTTCATTTCATCAGTGAAGAAGGAATTCTCTTAAACTAGAATGTTTAGGGGATTGTCGAAAAGCAACAGTTGACAGGTCCTTCTTTAAGGGGAGAAAAAAATTATCCTAGAGGGTGGGGTAAGAATAACATAATATTTATTTAGGGCTCCCCCTCATTCCCAAGAGCCTAAATCACCTGCTCACCGTTCTACTTGTCCTCTGTCCTCCAGGACACCTACTTTTTCCTTCATTTTTTTCTTTCCTTCCCTCCTGAATGATTCCTAAGCTAGAAGTACCATAGATTTAGAAGGGAGGGGGTGAGGAATACAGAGCTGGACAGGGAAGCACAGGCTCAGAACTCACAGATCTTGTAATTCATCTTCCAAAACCTCTTAATATTACAGATAAAGAAGCCCACCAAGAGAGGTAAAGTTTTTTGCTCATTGTTATGCCCCACCTCTACCTCCAGGTGATTCTAAAGGTTTTACATACGTCCTTTCTAATTCTAAATCTTTAAAAAAATTTTTTTAAAAATTTAATGTTTGTTTATTTTTGAGAGAGAGAGAGAGAGAGAGAGAGACAGAGTGAGGGTGGGGGAGGGTCAGACAGAGAGGAAGACACAAAATCTGAAGCGGGCTCCAGGCTCGGAGCTGTCAGCACAGATGCGGGGCTTGAACTCACGAACTGTGAGATCATGACCTGAGCTCAAGTCAATGCTTAACCGAATGAGCCACCCAGGTGCCCCCCGCCCCGCCCCATTCTAATTCTGAAATGCAAGAAGGGTCTATGTTTAAAAGAGTAATTATATTTCAGAAAGTTTCTTTGGAATTTGAAAAAGTTGATAAATTTATTCTTGTTTGACATATCTATTAGATTGCCTTAAAGATTTTTTTTCAAAAGATTAAGGAGGGCTACTTCATCAATTACATTAGAAAATTCTATTTTGGGGGGGGTGCCTGGGTGGCTCAGTGGGTTAAGCATCCGACTTTGGCTCAGGTCATGATCTCGCGGTTTGTGAGTCCAAGTCCCGCGTCGGGCTCTGTGTTGACAGCTGAGTCTGGAGCCTGCTTCGGATTCTGTGTCGTCCTCTCTCTCTGCTCCTCCTGTGCTTGCGTGCTCTCTCTCTCTCGAAAATAAACATTAAAAAAAAAAAAAAGAAAATTCTATTTGGGACCATCTGTTATGTCATGTGCTCTGGGGGATGATATACAGGGCTATGGATCTGATTGTGAAGTAAAAGGCAACCAAGAAAAACTTCCAGAAAAAACTTCAGAGAGATAAATGAATTAATAAATAACTACTTAGTTTTCTAAATGTCTACCAAACCTTCAGGTGTTCATAAAAGTGGACTGGAAGAAGTACCTAGGTGCTCCCCACACTTCTTAATCTTCAGGCCATCAAAATTAAATACTCAAAACACTAAAACATGAAAACATTTTAAAACAGAGAGAATATAGTTTGCACATACTTTTCATGAATCTTCAAGACTCGATGAACTATAGGAATCTCTCTTCCTTCTATCCTAAAAACAACAATTTCTCCCACTCGGATGGGATCTTCAACTCGGTTTGTTAAAAAGAGAAGATCTCCTCTATGAAATGCAGGTTCCATGCTGCCACTATGAGGGAAAGAAGTTAGTAAAAAGAAAATGTGAGATTAAAATTACTTTCAAAATTAGATACTCAACAAAACAATCAAAAGTACCACCCTTGGAATATACTCGATACCTTAACAAATATATCAACATCAATGTATACTCTCAAAATATGGTTTCCACGGACTAATGAGTTATACAAAGCTTTCTTTAGTTTTCAGCCTTTACTAACTAGATCCATTTCAAGCATTGCTATTCAAAGGAGCTTAAATCTTGAAAAGGGCAATGTTACTAATTCCTTAACCTTTTAAAATTTCAAGTGACAAATGGAATATAAAAGAATGAACTTTATAAACACTGCCCTTATTCCCACCTCATCTGAAAACGCTAAACATTATTCAAAATATATTCAAATGAGAACTGGGTCATCTTCTGCCATTTATAAAGATATAGACCAAGATGACCTTACGGTTTCGACCCATTTAGAAGGAAAAACACCCCATCAAGTCAAAGAACAGTCAGCTACAAAGATAATGCTTCTGTTTTCCACTTACTTATTTTAAAAAGAGACACAAGAAAGAAAACCAAGAACAAGAGCAGGGATTTTTGTCTAAGAATTTCAGAAACGAGTAAAGGATTCAATGCCATGGTGATTAGTGAAGACAAACTTCTAGAGTGTCTTCTCACCTCTCCTCTGGTCCACCCTGTACCAAGTTCTTCAAAGGTCCTATGATATTTGTACTAATTAATGAACCTTTTCTTGCTATGAAGAAATAGCCCATCAGTATTATTTTCTGAAACTCGAACTCCAGTGCCCCATAACAATAGATTTAGTAAGAGAAAAATAGATAAGGATTAAAATCTAATATAAGAATAATGACAAAGTCCAAACATGTCTTTATGGAGATTCTGGGACCTCATAAGAGAATATAGCAGTGGTTCCCAAACTTTGCTGCATATTAGAATCACCTGGGGAACTTTTAAAAAAATTCCACATGCTAGGTCATATCTCTGGCCAATATAAAGCAGAATCCTTGGGAATGGGAGGCAGGCAGCAGTATTCTGTAAAGACCCCAGGTGATTCCAACGTATAGTAAAATCTGGGAACCGCTACGTACATGGATTTTCCAGGACATGTTTATTCTCAACACTTTTGTTAAGGTTCCTCAGGGGACAATGAGTGTTCCCTTTTTCAGATGTTCAGGCAGAAGACAGGACAGGTGTTTGGTGAAAACGTTAGAGAAAGTATTCTAGACATGTAGTTTTCAAGGTTTTACTGATTGCTTTTTAAAATCAGTGACATCCTTTGTTCAAATAAAACCTTGCTTGAAAATTATATAAATAAAACAGAATAAAGCTGAGTTGCTATGGTTTAATAGTTCATTTTTATTGAGCATTTACTGTATACAAAGTGCTATTCTGTTTCTTTTAAATAATCTTCAGAACAACTCTATGATGTAGATATTATTTTTTATTAATTTTTTTAACACATTTTTTTTTGAGAGAGAGAGAGAGAGAGAATGAGTGGGGGAGGGGCAAAGAGAGAGGGAGACACAGAATCTGAAGCAGGCTCCAGGCTCTGAGCTGTCAGCACAGAGCCCAATGTGGTCTTGAACCCACGAACTGTGAGATCACGACCTGAGCCAAAGCTGGATGCTCAACCGATGGAGCCACCCAGGCGCCCCTGATTTAGATATTATTATTACCCCAACTTTATAGATAAGGAGATTGAGGCTAAGAAAGGTACAAAGTTATCAACCAAAAAAATTATACAGAGGAGATCTGAACAGGGAGTCCAACCGAATCTACTCTCACTGTGCTAAACTGCCTCTGAACCACTCTAGAATTTTAGGGAGTATTATAATCATACTGCATTTAAGAAACGTCACTTCTGGGGCACCTGGGTGGCTCAGTCGGTTAAGCATCTGACTTCAGCTCAGGTCATGATCTCACAGTTCGTGAGTTCGAGCCCCGCGTCGGGCTCTGTGCTGACAGCTCGGCGCCTGGAGCCTGCTTCACATTCTGTGTCTCCCTCTCTCTCTGCCCCTTCCCTGCTCATGCTCTGTCTCTCTCTGTCTCAAAAATAAATAAACATTAAAAAAGAAAAAGAAACATCACTTCAGAAGCTACAGAGTAAAGGATATTTAAATATTAATTTTTTAATGTTTATTTTTGAGAGAGAGACAAAGAGAATGTGAGTGGGGGAGGGTTAGAGAAAGGGAGACACAGAATCGGAAGCAGGCTGCAGGCTCTGAGCTGTCAGCACAGAGCCTGATGCAGGGCTTGAACCCACGAATGGTGAGATCATAACCTGAGCCGAAGTCGGACGCCTAACCAACTGAGAGATCCAGGCGCCCCAGGACATTCAAATATTTACTGAAATAATGAGTAAACTAGAAGAGACCAGAAGGTAGACTGGGAGACCAGTTGTCCAAACTATTACTTGGCAACCATTAAAAGTGTTATTAAAAATATGGACACGGGAGAATCACAAGGGGACAAATAAAGAAAAGGATGCACATACAGAATTACTTCAATTATGTAGGAAGTAATATACATGAAAAAAGAGACTAAAATGGTAATATTCATTATATCCCAAACTACGGGTGACTTCACTTCATCTAGATTCTTTGTGTTTTCAATGTTTCATACAATGAAAATATATTAACTTTCTCTGATTATAAAAGCATATTTTTAAAGGTCACTACAACAGCCCAGGCAGGAAATGCTGAGGGCCTGAAATAGAACAACAGCAGGGGAGACAATTAAAAGAGAGAGGGAAAACAACAAATTTGATGGCCAATCGGATATGACAGAAAGGGGTGAGCAAGGATGACTCCGGGGTTTTCAACAATGGCAATGGAGCAGATGGCAGTGACGGTCACAGAAACAGGGGGAAGAAGAACAGGTGGGTGGGAAAGGAGATGAATTTTACTTTTATTACGTGGAGTTTCAAGTGCCCGGTCAACATTCAGATGGAGATGTCCAGGGTAGGGTGAAAACAAGAGTCTAGATTTCAGAGAGAAAAATCTAGAAATCTAGACTTCGGCTCAGGTCATGATCTCACAGCTCGTGGGTTCAAGCCCCGCGTCGGGCTCTGTGCTGACAACTCAGAGCCTGGAGCCTGCTTCGGATTCTGTGTCACCCCCTCTCTCTGCCCCTGCCCCACTTCTGCTCTGTCTCTCTCTGTCTCAGAAATAAACATTAAAAAAAATTTAATACATCAATCATAAACTTTATAAAAAGTTATATATAAACCACTGAAATATTTTTAAACTGACTTCAGCTCTATAAAAGGGGAAAAAAAGTTTTGAAAGTTCCCTGAAACTCAGTTAATGAAAGTATGAAAGTATTTGTCTTCACCTGAAACTAACATAACACTGCGTGTTAATTATATTGGAATTTAAAAAATAAATAAAAAATTATTAACAAAGAAAAGTTATTTGTCTTTATCCCCAATGACTTCACAAAAGTCTTAAAGGCGGGTTCTCGGTTAGCCTGAGTCCTTTGAGGCATATTTGGTTCCACGTAAAAATTATATTCCTCGAAGTTACATGAAACCTGGGCCACCTGCTTTTACTTGGCCACCCAATCACATACATGACCTTTCTCTAATGACTGCTCCTTCCAGCCTTGATCAAATTCTCTTCCAATAGGACCTGGTCTCTTTTAATTTCCTTTCCTTATTTCACACCGCTGATCGGAAAAGCTTAGTATATAAATAAACCTCTTGCTGCAAAATAACTTATCCCAATGCCACTTTTAAGCCCCAAATGATATTACAAATTTTCTAGCTGCAGGACCACCACTGTGTCGAGCAGGGCCTTAGTTGAATCCCCTGTTCACTCCAACATCTCCATTTTAAGGGTCGTGAGATTGTCCTTAAGCAGCTCCACTGAAGGGAACTCAATATGAAAGAATCCCAGAAGACTCTCGAAAAGAAGCCTCCCCGGGCTCTCTCTCTACACCTTTTCCCCACAGCGCCAATTAGTGTGGTTTCTCCTGTCAGTGTTTGAAACTGAAGCTCTCCACTGAGTCTAAAACCGTCTGGGAACTTGGGGCGAAGTCTCTATACTCCCAGACTAGGACATTAAATGCTTTCCCAGCTAATAAAATCCATGCCTTTGGATCTCTAAAATTACAGTTCCGTGTGACTGTTAAGAAACACAGAACAAAGGTATGCGTAAGAGCAAGTAAGGTGAGAGTGAGACACTGGAGACCCAGTGCCCTGGTGCTGGAACCACTTGTTGCTGAAATGTGTACATCCTTTTCTTTCTTTTAAATTTTTCTTTAGTGTTTATTTATTTTTGGGAGAGAGAGAGAGAGAGAGAGAGCAAGTGGGGGAAGTGCAGGGAGAGAGGGAGGCACAGAATCCGAAACAGGCTCCAGGCTCTGAGCTGTCAGCACAGAGCCCGACGCGGGGCTCGAACTCACGGACCGCGAGACCATGACCTGAGCCAAAGTCGGACCCTTAACTGACTGAGCCACCCAGGCGCCCCTGAAATTCATAAATCCTAATACGACAATGAAGGAATCAAATTGATCTTATTAACAGTAATGTACTAGTATCTAGAATTTACACAACATTCGTGATTTATTTTATATTAACACACCATTATCTCCAGAAAAGACTTGAAAACAGCTTACATAATTAAACCCCAAATAAGACAGAACTATAATGATTCAATTCAACAACCAAGTGGTAATTCTCCCAGAAGGAGTTAGTTACTAAATTAGTTTTTTTTTTGTTTTTTTTTTTAAGCACTAGAGTATGAACACGAGGGTAGAGAAGGAGGAACGGTGGGAAAAAAATCAGTACTATCTGTCACTTTAAGAGACAGCACTGGTATCTTCAAAATTCCTGAAGTCTATTTAGAAGTGATATTTAAAGGTCAGCAGGAAACACGGAAATAATCAGTGATGCTTCTGTACTGACACTGAGTGCCGCAGAAAAACTCTTAGTTCGTGGAGAGGATACATAATCTAGTAAACTAACAACTAAGTATCAGTCTTGACTTATCCAAATGAGGAGCGTACCAAGACAGAAGAATTTCAGGAAAACACAGTACATTGAAACACTTTCTTAAGAGATGTGCCCAAAAGAAAACTCACAACAGAGTAATTGTTTCATAGAAAAGTCATGAGCCCTCTGGGGTCTGAATGGTAAGTGCCTAACAAGGCTGTGCATTTCTCACAGTTGAAAAATAGGAACTAACTTTCTTTCAGGCCCTCTTCTGGGAAAATGTAGTTTCTAGAACAATAATACAACGGTTATTCAGTTAGTCCATTTTTCTCTCAAGTAATGCCGTGCAACCCTATGCCGTGAAAAGAAGTTGTTACCTGAGCACCACTACGATCGGACTTTCACTTCCAGTTATGACCATTAACCCCTTCCAGATCATTAGTGCCGAGGAAACTATCATTCCAAAATTTAGGACTTGATAATACAGCTGTAAAAACAAAAGAGAGGAAAATCAGATCCATAATTATCCCCGCTCAAGAAAGCGACCGAGAGTAGTGTCAATTTAAAACATTTCAAGCAGTACCATCAGGGCAGCCGAAGTTCTGAAACATTCTTTAAAATACGGTCACAATTATACATCGGCATCCCGGAACAGCCCTCCTACCACCCAACAACCTGTCTCCTTTTCGTTTGCTAAACACGCTACCCTTACAGGAAACTTATGTTCAGAAATTTCAACAGACGTTATTTCATTTAGGCTACAGGACAGTTCCCCTCAAGTCCAATTTCATCCATGATACACACCAGCCGATAGATAGTAACATACCAGTGCTCCTGAACTCCTTCAGGACGTACTTCCCCACAACACTTATCTCTTGATAACCGTGGGCTATTTGATGGCCTGTGACCGCACTCCTCATTTTATGGTTGAGGAAACCTAGTCTCAGAGGGAGGAAATGACTTCGCCAAAGTCATACAGCTCGTCAGTCACACAGTTAGGACTCGAAGGCCAGCCTTTTCCGTCTTGCTGAATTTCCACTACTCGACAAATCGTCAAATTCTAGGACTTGAAGAAGCAGATACAACACCAAAAAGGCATTTCGTGTGAGGGAAATAATGTGAGCTAACTGTCACACTGAGACCGGATAATGGGTAAAAGCAGAGGATGATCGACTCATTTTCGTTACTTAAAAAAATATATGTGCGTGTGGACATGCTGCAAGACAACGGGTCTAGTCTTCAAAACTCAACATCATGAAAATAAAGGTGGGAGACTGTTCTAGATTAAAAAGGACTAAGGAGACACAACCAAATGCATTCAATGCATTCTGACTGGATCTTTGTTCAAAACAAAAAAATGCTCGTAAGAAAAAATCCCAACTATTCAAGACATTTTGGGGGGTGCCTGGCTAGCTTAGTCGGTATAGCATGTGACTCTTGATCTTGGGGTCGTGACTTTGAGCCCCACATTAGACGTAGAGATGACTCTGAAAAGGCATTTTGGGATCAATTGGGGAAACTCAAATATGACTTAAATTCTGGCACCCCTATGAAATATGATGTGCTCTGTGGATACAATTAACATCATCCTCAAAGAAGAAAATATGAACATTTTCTAACAGACACAAATATTTGCTATCCTTTGAGTACTGGCGTAATACAAGCATACAGTTTGACACTCCCATTTACAGGTAGGGAAACTGAGGCACGGAGAGGTTATGTGATGTGCTCATGGCTGCACAGCTGTTGGCAGGCAGAGTAGTAACTACAACTCAGGTCTCCTAAACTCTACCTCTTTGAGAGGGTAGCTTCTGAGAAGACCAAAAAAAATGGTCCTTTGATTCAGAAAACAGAATTGAGGAAATGGAGGAGAGGCTAGAAGTAGGAAAACTAGTTTCTAAGAAGTGATTATCGTCGACCAGTGGGTAAACAGTCAGGAATCCAGCTAAAGGCTGTATTTTCCAAATTTTTGATACTAAAAAAATCACCTACAGTACTGCTTAGAACAATAGATTCTACGCCCCAATCCCGAATTTCTGTGAGATTCCACACAAACTACCAAATGTAAAATATGGTTCCATTATCCCTTATTCAGGAGTCAGAAAGGTGTCATATTTCAAAATCGGCCAAATTTTGAAAAGGTAATCCTTGCGAGAACCATACATTTATATAACACCCCTAGCAGGGTCTATGGCAATATCCCCAAATCAAGCATGTTAATATTTCTGTGGCAAAACTTAAACAATTCACACTGAAACAAATAAAATCTAAAAATAGCCACATCTATCAGTTCAAGTATCTTTTTTAATGAGGTTTTTTTTAATGTTTACTTATTTTGAGAGCGCGTGAGTGCACACACATAAGGGCAGAAAAAGAGAGGGAGAGACAGCAAATCCCAAGCAGGAGCTAGGGAGGCTCTTTTATTTTACTCTTTTGAGTAAGGCTGTTGGTAGGAAAAAGAGGCGAGAAAAGAAAGGGAGAAGAACATGACAGTTTTCAAATTTTTGCTCAGATAGTGTGCTTCTGCCTAGGTTTCAGCCACTTACTTAGCTGTATAGGAGCCTTTTAAGGGACATACCAGTTATACACAGCGGGGGACTTTTAACCTTTTCCTCCTTAATAAGAACGATGGGGGTGACTTTGGTGATTAGATAAATTTCCCAACAATGACTCTATGGTGAAAGGCAGTATTACAAGTCTGAGGAAAAAGGGAAGGGTGGTTATGGGTGGAACAGTGACCTTGCAGGGACAAAGGAAATTGTAATTTTTGTCTTTCATGTTTCTTTTAAAGAATACTTTATTAGATCCCCCACACCTGTTCTGACAATGCTACACTGGTGCCCTTCTGAAAATGGAAAGATGACAATGGAAAGATTTTCATTAACAAAAAGACACTTGGAGGCGCCTGGGTGGCTCAGTCGGTAAACGGTGTCACTTGCGGGCACGCACATGAGCACTCTCTCAAAAAGAAATAAACTTAAATAAACAACAAAATAAAATACACTGTAAGTAATACATAACAAGAGCTCAAGAAAATTCAGCAAAATAAAAGCTGGTAAATTTTTTAACAGCCATAATCTATCTAGAAGATAGTGCGTTTAGATAGTGTGTGCATTTATCTGTTATAGTTATCAAAGACACAGTGTATTTCTTATTCTTCCAAAAGAGATTTGAAAGTTCAACACATAGGGTATTTTCGTAGAAGTCACACTTCTAGCAATCTCCAGCAAAGACAGAAGCGACCATGGAAGCAAAATGTGTCTCAGGGCTACAAAATGACAGTTGGCCTAAGTCTTCAATTCCTCTTAAGACCTCAAACTAAGAGACTCATCAGTCCATAACCACAATTCTCCTGCTGTCTAACTCACGAAAGAGGAAGTGCTTAGAAGCTGGGGTATTAGAGGCAAATATCCTGACAGCAGCTAGAAGTCATACAGATGGTGCTGGAAAAATTGAACGTGTTCAGAATAGATGCTGTTATTATGGTCCAGTAAAGTCACTGACAGTCCCAGTGATGACCTTAAATGATGATAACAAAAGATCTGGAATAGTCTAAACAGGCATAGTATTAATAACAGTAAGGTAAGTTTCATTTAAGACAAACCCATTATATCTTTTAAAAATCTGACACATGGGACACTTGGCTGGCTCAGTCAGAAGAGCAAGCGACTCTTGATCTTGGGGTCATGAGTTTGAGCCCCATGTTGGATGTAGAGATTACTTAAATAAATACAACTTAAAAAAAAAGATAAAAAATCTGACACAGAAAACATATCTTTACAAACATACCTTTATACCGATATACAATATCTTCTCATCACTGAAAGACATAAGCTACCAAAACTCACTGAACATGAAACAGATAATGTGAACAGAGCGATGTCTGTTAAAGAAATTGAATTTATAGTTTAAAGCCTTCCAACAAGGAAAAACTCCAGTTTCAAACGGCATTCACTGGTGAATTTTACCAAGCATTTAATGAAAAATCATAACGATTCAATGACAACTCTTCTAGAAAAATTGCAGAAGAGGAATAACATCAAGCAATCTAGCATACAAGTAATGGGATTTGTCAGGAGGAAGGGGAAGACAGGAAAAAACCTGAATAATGGCCAAAATTTTCCCAAATTTGATTAAATCTATAAACTTGTATATCCAAGAACCAGAACAAACTCCAAGCAAAAGAAACTTGAAGAAAACTACAACAAAATTAAAATAATCATCAAACTGCTTAAAACCAATGAGAAAGAGAAAACTGTAAAAGCAGCCAGATTTAAAAAAGACATTATGTAAAGAGGAACAAAGATCACAGCAGACTTCTCTTTGAAAATAACACATGCCGGGGCACCTGGGTGGCTTGGTCGGTTAAGCGTCCGACTTCGGCTCAGGTCATGATCTCACGGTCCGTGAGTTCGAGCCCCGAGTCGGGCTCTGTGTTGACAGCTCAGAGCCTGGAGCCTGTTTCGGATTCTGTGTCTCCCTCTCTCTCTGCCCCTTCCCTGTTCATGCTCTGTCTCTCTCTGTCTCAAAAATAAATAAACGTTAAAAAAAAAAAAAAAAAACACATGCCAGAAGTCACTGAAGCAACATCTTAAAAGTACTAAAAGGAAAATTATCAACCTAAAATTCTATCTGAGAAATTTCTTTCAAAAAGGAAGGCAAAATAAAGCCTTTCAAACATACAAAAATTAAAAAATACTTCTTCTTTAAAATTTTTTCAAGTTTATTTATTTGAGAGAGAGACAGCACGAGTGGGGGAAGGGCAGAGAGAGAGAGAGAGAGAGAGAGAGAGAGAGAGAGAAAATCCCAAGCAACCTCCACACTGCCAGCACAGAGCCCAATGAGGGGCTCGAACCCACGAAGCCATGAGATCATGAACTAAGCCAAAACCAAGAGTTGGGCACTTAACCGACTGAACCACCCAAGCACCCCTAAAAAATACTTCTTCATCGTGAGCAGACCTACACCACAAAAAATCTTTTAAAAAAGTCCTCCACGCAAAAATACCAGTCCCCCAAAAAATTAAAAACAGAACTACCCTATGACACAGCAAATGCACTGCTAGGTATTTATCCAAAGGATACAGATGCACTGTTTCGAAGGGGCACATGCACCCCAATGTTTATATCAGCACTATCAACAATAGCCAAGGTATGGAAAGAGAGCCCAAATGTCCACCGACAAATGAATGGATAAAGAAGATGTGTATATATATACAAGGGAGTATTACTGGGCGATCAAAAAGAATGAAATCTTGCCATTTGCAACAACATGGATGGAACTAGAGTGTATTATGCTGAGCTACATTAGTCAGAAAAAGACAAATATCATATGACTTCACTCATTCGTGGAAGTTAAGATACGAAACAGATGAACATAAGGGAAGGGAAACAAAAACAATATAAAAATAGGGAGGGGGACAAATCACAAGAGACTCTTAAATATAGAGAACAAACTGAGGGTTGCTGGAGGGGTCCTGGGAGGGGGGATGGGCTAAATGGGCAGGGGGCATTAAGGAGGACACTTGTTGGGATGAGCACTGGGTGTTACATGTAGGGAATGAATCACTGGATTCTACTCCTGAAATCACTATTGCACTATATGCTAACTAACTTGGATGTAAATTAAAAAGTAAAAGAAAAAAAAAAGTCCTCCAGGAAAAGTACCAAATAAAATCTAGATCAACACAAAGGAATAAGAGCAGATGTCAGTAAATACATAAACGCCTTTTCTTTTTAAAACAATTTTTATTTCAATATTTTTAAACTTCATTTATTTTGAGAGAGTGTGTGCACAAGTGGGGGAAGGGTCAGAGAGAGAGAGAGAGAGAGAGAGAGAGAGAGAGACAGAATCCCAAGCATGCTCTGAGCTGTCAGTGCAGAGCTGGACACAGGGCTCAAACTCACGAACTGTGAGATCATGACCTGAGCTGAAATCAAGAGTTGGATGCTTAACCGACTGAGCCACCCAGGTGCCCCTTCAAATAAAATTTTTAAAGACAATAGACTATTTAAAGCAAAAGTAACAATAAAGTATTTTGGCAAAATATACAGAAGTAAAATATATAACAAGAACCCAAAGGCAGAGGAGGGGAAATGGAAATGTATTATTGGAATGCTCTCATACTATACATGAAGTCATAAAATATAAGTTGAAGATAGACTGAGATGAGTTTAAAAAAAAAAAAACACATGATAAACCTTAAAGCAAACAAACAAATAAGGTATGCCTCACAAGCTAACAAAGGAATAAAATGGAAACTTAAAAAAAATCCAAAAAAACCTAAAAAACACAACTAATCCAAAATAAGATGAAAAAAGAGGAATGACAAATAATAAACAAATGGGAGAAATAAAAAAATTAAGATGGAGATTCCTGAACACAACCATAATAATCACATAAAATGTAAACTACCTATATACTATACCAATTGAATTAGGAAAAAAAAAACGCCCAATTATATGTTGCCTACAAAAAATGTACTCTAAATATAGATACAAATGTTGTTAAAAGTAAAAAGACAGGAAAACATATCATGCTAATCGTACTCAAAAGAAAACTGAAGATAAGACAGATGGAGGGATGGATGGATGGAGTGGCTATGTTAGTATCACACAAAGCAGATTTTATAGCAAATAATATTATAAGGGATATGAGGGTCATTTCATAATTATAAACAAGTGAGTTCACTATGAGGACATAATCCTAAACATTTATGCAACTAATAACTTAGCTTCAAAATACAGGAAGCAAATACTGATAGAACTACAAGAGACACAGACAAATCCAAAGCTGTTAAGTTACTAATTTTTAAATCCTTCTATCAATAGTTGATACAGGAAGAAAGTAGAAAATCAGTAAGATTAGAGAAAATTTGAACAGCACTTCCAACCACTTTGACTTAATATTTACAGAACATTCTGCCCAACAACAACAGATACACATTCCTTTTAAGTATACATAGAAAGTTTACCCAGATAGACCATATTCAGGACCAAAGAACAAGTCTTAGTGAATAGATAAGGATTTGAATTATGCCAATTGCATTCTCCAATCACAATGTTATGAAAATAGAAATCAGTAACAGAAAGGTATCTGAAAACTCCCTCCAATATTTCAAAATCAAAGAACAGGCTTCTAAATAACCCATGGTAAAAGAAGAACTCAAAAAAGAAATTGAAAGTATTTTGAACTGGATAAAAATGGAAATCCATCAAAATCTGTGGGATGCATTTAAAATACTACACAGAAGAATTTTATAGCAGTAAAAATAAAACAGAAAAGTCTCAAATTATATGTTGTATTTTTGCTTACACGTTCAAAATATTTCGTAACTTCTCTCCTGATTCTCCTTTGACCCATGGGTTATTTAGAAATTGTTTAATTTCCAAATATTTGTGAATTTCCTAAATTAAGCTTCTACCTTAAAACACTAGGAAAAGCAAATGAAACCCAAAGTAACTCACAGAAAGTAAATACTAAAAATAAGAGGAGAAAGAAATGAAACAGAAGACAGGAAAACAATAAGGAAAATCAATCAAATCAAAAGTTGGTTCCTCAAGAAGATCGATTAGCCAGACTAATCAGGAAAAAGAGAGAGAGAAAGAGAGAGAGGGAGAGAGAGAGGGAGGGAGGATATGGATTACTAGTATCAGGAAGGATGACATCACTAGAGTAATATCTATTCATTTGTATTATATACAAACATTATAGGGATAATAAGTATTATGAAAACCTTTATGCTAATATATTTCCAATTCCTTGAAAGACAGTTACCAATGCTCACTGAAGAAAGATAACTTGAATGGATCAATATCTATTAAAGAAATTGGATTTATGGTTTAAAAACATTCCAAAAAGAAAAACTCCAGGCTTAAATGGCATGCACTGGTGAATTCTACCAAGCACTTAATGAAAAAATCATTAACAATTCTACGCCAACTCTTCCAGAAAATCGCAGAAAAGGGAATACTCTCCAATTCATTCTATGAGACCAGCATTACCAAACCAGACCAAACACGGTTTGAGAAAACTATTAACAAGGGTGCCTGTGTGGCTCAGTTGCTTAAGAGACCAACTCTTGATCTTGGCTGTCATGATTTCTCAGTTCGTGAACTCAAGCCCTGCATTGGGCTCCACACTGACAGCACAGAGTCTGTTTAGGATTCTCTCTCTCCCTCTCTCAGCCCCTCCCCAATGCAAGCGTACTCTCTCTCTCTCTCAAAATAAATAAACTTAAAAAAAACTAGCTTTAAAATTTTTTTTAATGTTTATTTATTTATTTTGAAAGAGAGACAGAGTGCATGGGGAGGGCCAGAGAGAGGGCCACAGAGGATCCGAAGCAGGCTCGTGTAGAGAGCAGCCATCAAGCCCCATGTGAGGCTCACCAACCACGAAATCATGACCTGAGAAGAAATAAGGATATTCAACCGAATGAGCCATGCAGCCACCCCTCTCCAAAAAAAATAATTGTTGTTGTTGTTGTTTTTAAGTAAACCACTGAACAGATCATTGATATTGATATAAAAATTATGTGCAACATTTTAGCGAATCAGATCCAACAATACTTACACTGCATACCCCCGTAGGATTTATTCCAAGATAAAAAGTTTGAGACTTCAATATCCCTTTCTCAATAGTTGGTAGAATGACACAGACAATCATCAATGGTATAAAAAAACTGAACACCATCAACCAACTAAACATCTATAGGGCACTCCACCCAATACAGCAGAATACATATTCTTTTCAAACACACATGAAACATTCTCCAGAGATCCAGCCCTTGGCAAATAAAAAAGAGCCTCAAGTTTTAAAAGATTATAATCACACAAACTATGCTCTCCAACCACAATGGAATTCAATTAGAAATCAGCACTGAAAGAAATTTAGAAAATCCACAGATATCTGGAAATTAAACATTTTTATAAATAACCCACGGGTCAGAAGGAAATCATAAAATATTGTGAGAACTGAGTGTAAACAAAACCACAATATATCAAAATTTATGGAGTGTAGCTAAAGCACTGCTTGGAAGGAAATTTATAGCTTTAAATACATATATTAGAAAAGATTTAAAAAAATTTTTTTTAAATATTTTCAGAGAAAGGGAGAGAGAGAGAGTGCGTGTGTGCAAACAGGGGAGAGGCAGAGAGAGGGGGGCAGTGAGAGAATCCCAAGCAGGTTCCACGCTGTCAGTGCAGAGCCGAACACGGGGCTCGAACTCACTAACTGTGGGATCATGACCTGAGCCGAAATCGACAGTCGAGTGCTTAACTGACTGAGCCGCCCAGGCGCCGCAGAAAAGATCTTAAATCAATAACCCGAGATTCCACTTCAAGAAACCAGACAAAAATAGCAAACTAAACACAAAGCAACTGAGGAAGGAAATACAGTTTAGAGCACAAATCAATAAGACAGAAAATACATAAACAAACAAACAAAAAATCAATAAAAGTCAAATAGAGATAGAAAGTAGAAGGGTGGTTGCCAGAGGATGGGCTGAGGGGAGAATGGGGAGTTTTTAATGAGCACAGAATTTTAATTTTACAAGGTGAAAAGAGTCCTGGAGATTGGTTGTACATTCGTGTTAATGTACTTAACACTACTGAACTCTACACTTTTTTTTTTTTTTTTAAGTAGGCTCCACACCTACAATGCAGTGCTTGAACTCACAACCCTAAGATCAAGACCTGAAGTGAGATTAAGAGTCAGCTGCTTAACCAACTGAGCCACCCAGGCACCCTGACTGAACTCTACACTTAAAAAATGGTTGGTCTCACAGTTCTCACAGATCTCATGGTTCCTGAGTTCGAGCCCCGCGTCAGGTTCTGTGCTGACAGCGTGGAGTCTGCTCGGGATTCTCTCTCTCCCCCTCTCTCTGCCCCTCTCTTGCTCATGTGCGCGCGCTCTCTCTCTCTCAAAAATAAATAAACATAAAAAAAATGGATGAGTCAATAAATTTTATGGGTATTTTACAATTAAAAAATTATACGCTAAATGAAAGTAGCCAGCTGCAAAAGACTACATTTTGGATGATTACATTTATATAAACTATCCAGCAAAGGATAAATTTACTGAAAAACATGAATTGTACACTTCAAATGGGTGAATTTTATAAATTATATGTCAATAAAGTTTTTTTTTTTTTTTTTAAGGACAAGGATACAAAATAGAAGCAAACAGAGTAGGAAAGGCCTCAGAGTAAAGACAGTCTTATTTAATTGACCTGAAATCCAGAAGCTATGAAGCAAATCTAGGTAAAGGTAACTACCAAAACAAAACAAAAAAGCAAACAATAACTAAAAAAATCCCACAACTATGCATGGCAAATTATAAGTCAAAAGACAAATGATAAACTATGAGAAAGTATTTACCATATATACATTCAAAAGACTCATCTTCCTAGAAACAGCTCCTGGCAATCAGTAAGAAAATAACCCAAAAAAGAAAACAGGCAAAGGATTATGAACTGCCAGTTCTTGGAAAATGAAGTAAAAACAACTCCAAAATCACATGAAAATATGCTCGACCAAACTCATAATAACGGACATATAAAGTAAAACTATTCTGGGATACCAGTCTTCACTTACTAGAATGACAAAAATCTAAAAGTCTGGAAACATACAATGCTGGCAAAACTATAGGAAAGTCACTTTCCCTTTTTAAATTTTTGAGCAATGTAAATATAACACCTATTTAAACTATTCATTGTTTCATTATGGGGGGGGGAGGGTGAGCCCATAAACTTATTTCAACCACCTTGTCTTTCTGAGGCATTTAGCACTCGATTAACTTTCTTATAACCCACTCATCCCTTGGTTTGTTACGCCAGACCCTGAAAGACAGGTGTTCTAGGATCGTCTTTGCCCCTGTCCTTCCCCATTCTGCACGCAATCTTGTCTCTTCACGGCTTCAATTATCACTTCTACATTGATGACACTGAGATCTCTTTGTGTCACACCATTTATATCCTCTAGGTAAATATATTCAGTTACCTTCTGAAAATCACCCATGTCCAAAGCTGAACTCAACCCTTTTCCTCAAATTGCTTCCTCTTTCCACACTCTCCAGTGTGGTCCCAACATCCGCCATGGGGCCTCTAGAGTTCACCCCCCCAACATCTCTAACATCCAGCCTGTTGGCTTTACTCCTGCGGCTACTGCCTGAATTCAGGTCTCGTTTCCTCTCACCAAGACTATGAAAATAATCTGACAGTTCTACCTCTAGATTTGCATCCATGTAACTCATCTGCCTGTATATTACTTTTATAAAGTGAAAGTGAAATTACTGTACTGTCTGCTCCAAATTTTTTCTCACGACTTACCACGTCTGAACTCCTCCGTATACAAGGCCTTCCATGATTTGGGCCCTGCTGACCTCTCCAGTCTTATTTCTTGCTACAAGTGATATTCCAGGCCCATAACCATAAACATAATGCTGTATGTCACAGTCCCTTAACAATGTTACACGTAGCCATAATCAGAACTAAAAGGTACACATCCTTAATGAGTCTGAATGATGAAAATCCGGGGTTGAGTACCCTGTCTTAGCAAGACAATCATCAGTTTCTAGCCAACATTAACTTAAAAGAGGCTCGCATGTTTTCCTGACAATTTCCTGTCTCTGAGGATCCCTGCAGCAAGAGAAATAAGACCACTAGGTATGCTTTTGGTGACAGGGTCTACTTGAGGGCTACATCAATTCTAGAGCTTTCGATTGTAATCTAGCCACAGGGACCTTGATTGGCCTTCCATTCCAGAGTAAACTTGTTTACTATGTTGATGACATCAATATAGTGCTGACTGCACTTGGTAGTTGAACCTTGTGACCTAGACCCCTTGGTAAAATACCAAGGGTGGCTCAGTTGGTTAAGCGTCTGACTTCGGCTCAGATCATGATCTCACGGGTCGTGAATTCAAGTCCTGTGTCAGGCTCTGGGCTGACAGCTCGGAGCCTAGAGCCTGCTTTGGATTCTGTGTCTTCCTCTCTCTCTCGCTCCAAGAATAAACATAAAAAGAAAAATACACAAGTGGCCAGAGTGTGGGAAATAAATCCCACAAAAATCCTCCTCCTGATGAAAACTCTTGGGTGTCCAGCGGTCCCTGCTAAAACATCCCCTCCAAGACGAAGAGGAAGTTGCTGCATCTGGTTCCCGATACCACTAAGAAACTTGAAGCCTAGCGGGCCTCCTGGGATTTTGGAGGCAACATATACCTCATGTGGGTGAGCTAGTCCAATCTCCGTATCTAGTAAACCCATTTTGAGCCGGTCTTGAGCAAGGCTCCACAACAGGTCCAAGCTGCCATGAAAGCTGTTCTAGCAACTGGGCCATCAGACCCAGACGATGACTGAAGTGTTTGTGACAGATGGGGAGCCTCTGGCCATTCTCTAGGGGTCAACGACAGCACACACCTGTGGATCTGGGGGCAAAGCTATGCTATACTTTGGAGAACTGTTCTCTGAAGTAACAGCTTCTGGCGTCTATTGGGTTCTGGCAGAGACCAAACACTTGACCGGGGGGGGGGGGGGGTGTCACCAAATTACCACGTGACCTGAACTCCCCAGCTTGAACCGCCAGATACACCAAGCCACGAAGCTGTGCGTCAGCTCGCGGAAGTACTCCACCATCAAGCAGAAGCGGGCTACTTAAGACCGGGCTCGGGCAGGTCTGAAGACACAGCTGTACGAGCAAGTGACTCAGATACTCATGGCTTCTACTCAGGTTAAACTGCTTCACTTCTCTCATACCTACTGCCTCACGGGAGCTCCCTTTGACCGGCTGACTAAGGACGACGTCGGGCCTGGTTTTTAGACGGTTCTACACGAACCACCTAGCACCAGCTGAAAACAGACGGCTGTGGCACTGCATGCCCATTCACGGTTGACCACGAGGGACCGTGATTAAGGGAAATCTCCCCATTGGGCAGAACTTTGAGTGACAGAAGTGGTTCCTTTTGCCTGGAGGGAGAGGTGGCCACAGGTGTGGATTTACACTGATTCAAAAGTGAACGGCGGTTTGGCTGGCTGGCTGGCTGGGGACTGGAAGGGACGTTATCGAAAAGCCGGAGACAAGGCATTTGGGTCAGTGGTATGTTGAGGGAACTCTCCAAGCAGGTATTTAGAATGTGAAGATATGTCTGTGTCCCATATAAATGTTCACCAAAGAATTATATCATCAGAGAAGTCTTTTTTTTTTTTTTTTTGAGGGAGAGAGAGAGAGAGAGAGAGAGAGGTAGGCAGAGAGGGGGAGAGAGAATCCCAAGCATGATCCGCAAGTTGGCACAGAGCCCAACACAGCGCTCCCTCTCACCAACTGTGAGATCATGACCTGAGCTGAGATCAAGAGTTGGATGCTTAACCAACGGAGCCATCCAGGTGTCCCAGCAGAGGAGTTATCTTAATAATCAGCTAAGCAGTGCTCGTTTCGGCAGCACATACTAAAATAATCAGTTAAATAAAATTACCTACTCTCTGGATGTCAGTCAGACATCCAGCTACCCTCGTCTTGCCCAACGGGCTCGTGGTCAAAGTGGCTGTCTGTAAGCAGCCAAGCTGATGGTTAGCAATGTGGATTTTCAGTCACCAAAACCAATCTGCTTCTGGCCAATGATGAGTGTCTACTCTGCCAACAGCAAAAAAATCAACAATGATACAATTCCTGATTCTGGTTTACTTCTGTCATGGGATGGACGGCAACTTCTCCTTACTAGACTATATTCTAGATAGGGATGTCTTCCCTCTCCTTGGTATCTCTGGCAAAACCACCATCCGTGAACTTACAGAATGCCTTAGTTCCTCATCATGGTATTCCATACAACATTGTGATGAGGGAACTTATTTCATGGATAATTAAAGTACAGCGGTGGCCATACAGGTCATGGAATTCACCGGTCTTACTAGGTCTCCCATCGTCTGGAAGTGGCTGGCCGGAAATAACAGCGGAACGGTAGGCCAGTTATCAATGTATTGCCTTCGAGCTCCAAATCCATTCTTGGGTTACCTACACAAAGTCTCCTTTTCCAACCGGCTCAGTCATGTTTGGATTTATTAATAAACGGCACGCGAGGGCCACTGCAAAGTGAGGGAGGAAGGGGCTTCTCTCCTCCGTTCCATGTTTTTATTTCACACGGCAGTGAGCGGATCCGTGTGCAGGTCTGGTAGTGTTCGTCACTGGCCATCACAGGCTGGCTCCTGCCCACGTGATCCCTGGCAAATTTCTCAGCCGCCCAGCAGCCCCGGCTCACTGCTCTGGCAGATGTCACTGCCATGGCAGACTGCATGCGGCAGACCATGTGGTTCCTGTGGAGCCACACCCTCTCAAAAGAGGTCTCGAATCTCAGGCTTGGGAGGGCGGTTCTTTCCTCGTTCACTCCCTCATCCTAGAGGGTGTAGCTCTTTTCTGCACGTGACATTTCTGAACTTTGAGTGCTCTTTTACCCGTTTTTAGTAGTTGAACATCTTTTACTAGTTAACAGTTCTTCATGTTAAACGTTTCCCTGTTCAGTCACTGGTATGGTTTCCATCTTCCGAGTGACACAGATGGCCTTTGGAGGCTACTTAGTGCACCAGTTAGTCACCAGCAACACTCTGTGGGGCTGGGACAGTGTCTACTGCCTTCCAGTATGTGGTACATGCTCTGAATCAGCAACCAATATATGAGATTACTTCTTCTACAGGTACTACCCATTCGTCCAGAAGAAAAGGATGAGAATGGGAGTGAGCTCTCACTATTACCCCTAACAATCTGCTAGTGAAATTTCCGCTTTCCATTCTCACAACTTTGGATTCTGCTGGCTTAGACATGTTCATTTTCACAGGAGATATCCTTCCATCAGGGGACACGATGACTCCATGAAACCGGAAGTTGAGAGCACTACCTGGCCACTTTGGGCTCCTCATGCCAGTGAACCAAAATGCAAATAGAGGGTTACTTATCGGCAAGGGTGACTGATCCTGACGTTCAGAAGATAGGGTTGTTTCTACATAATGAGGGAAGTGAGTATAACTGGACTATATATAGAATCCTGGACTATACAAAGAAGTTCTCTAAGTTCTCTTATGCTCTGGGATAAAAGTTAGTGAAAACCACGACAGTCCAATTCAGGCAGGACTACTCTTGACATTAACCCTTTAGTAATGAAGTTTGGGTCACTCCACCAGGCAAGAAACTATGACCAACTTGGGTTCTGGCTGAGAGCAGAAGGACTATGGAATGGCTAATGGAAGAAAGAATACAGCTACAACCACATGAACAATTACAAAAACAAAGGATAGCTACATAGTAGTCAGAAGCATAATTTTGTTTTATTTGAAAAATTAAATACAAGGGTGCCTGGATGGCTCAGTGGGTTAAGTGTCCAACTTCGGCTCAGGTCATGATCTCACAGCTCATGAGTCAGAGCCCCACAGCAGACTCTCTGCTGTCAGTGCAGAGACCCCTTTGGATCCTCTGTCTCGCTTTCTCTTTCTACCCCTCCCACCTCCCCCCCGCCCTAAAATCAATAAACATTAAAAAAAATTAAATACAATTAGAAGATGTGTGTATAGTTGCCGAGTTGACTACAGTAATTTTGCACTTTGCCAACCTGGATAAGCTACAACTAACTAGGCATCCCCAAATCCCCTCTCTCTAGGGTTCTGGGTTAAAGTTGGCCAAAAAGAGAAATGTGCCCAAGATCTAGAAGGTCAAAAGGAAGGACCTGCTATTATGCTGGAGGTCGCTGTGGTTAGAGGCGGCGAGAAATCAAGCGCCTGGCTCAATGCAGTCTGTCCTTGCTCTCTTCTGTTCCATGTCTAGCTCTTCTGGGTGACCAACAGAGCCTAGTTGGAGAAGCAACAGCTTTCCACACACTGCATCTACTCTCCTTTGGTGTGGTCCCAATCCATCAACCAGATGTGGACTCCAGCCGCGGATGCCATGGAAAGCTTGGATTTGTCCACCCATAACAGTGCTGGCTAGTGACATCTCGCTGATTCACCATGTCTCAGTTTTAATTTTTTTTTTAGTATTTATTTTTGAGAGAGAGAGAGAGAGAGAGAGACAGAGACAGAGACAGAGCACAAGCAGGGGAGGGGCAGAGAGGGAGACACAGAATCTGAAGCAGGCTCCAGGCTCTGAGCTGTCGGCCCAGAGCCCGACATGGGGCTCAAACCCATGAACAAGATTACAACCTGAGCCAAAGTCGGATGCTTAACCGACTAAATCACCCAGGTGCCCCTGACGTTAGTATTTCTACACTGAAACTTGGCAACTAACTACTGAATGCGGACACCTTGTCAGTAACATTTTCCTCATCCTAAACAAGACTGTATGAGTTTTCAAAAATCTGGATAGACCTGTCCTCTGCTATATGTACCTCCTATTTGCTGCACACTTACTGATATTAGGTCGAAGACTAAGAAAAATCTCCTTGGCTTCTGTGTGCCTCACTGGGGGACCAATTCATTTAAACAAAAATCATCACAGGTATCTAGGGTTCAATCAGATATCATTACCACAGCCATTAGGAGCTGAGTGATCCTAAGAGAGAAGAAGAAAGAAAAAGACTGAAGGATTCTGCCAAGTCCTAAGATCTTTAGATTTAGGCAAGAAGACATACAGATAATTAAAACCCAAAGAAATGCAAAACTCAAACCGAGTAATGTAAGAGGCCTAAGGAGGAGCTAATAAGCAAAGTCTGTGGAAGTTGGACCAATCCCATCAGGGCTCAAATATGGATCTAGTCACATCCTGGCCGATACCCTCTGGTCATTAAGAATTCTTGGCAAACAGGGACAATCTCAAATTTTACATGTGAAAGTAGCATGAAAACTACTTGGCATGACATACTTCTTTTCTTAGTGGGTAAACGACTTTTTTTTTTTTTAATTTTTTTAAAAAATGTTTATTTATTTTTGAGAGAGAGACAGAATGTGAGTGGGTTAGGGGCAGAGAGAGAGGGAGACACAGAAGCAGAAGCAGGCTCCAGGCTCTGGGCTGTCAGCACAGAGCCTGACACGGGGCTCGAACTCACGAGCTGTGAGATCATGACCTGAGCCGAAGTCGGACGCTCAACCGACTGAGCCACCCAGGCGCCCCGTGGGTAAACAACTTCTGACCCCAGTAAAATTTATAATTAAGAACAAAAATTCTTAAAGGAAATTATGTATAGTGTTAATATTTTTATGTTAAAAACTCTGTGCATATTTGGTATTTTAAGTATTTATAAAATTTAAAAGAACTTGGCCCATTAAAGTAATAGGTCAGGTTTGTAGTTTCAATTTGTAATATATAATCAATTGTTGTAGATTTATGATTTTAAGCAGAAAGTTTACTATTTACACAGTGTTGAAACAGTTCAGAGAACTTAAGTAGTCCCAGACATATACAAATGATATAAGTATGCAGTGATGTTTGCTGAATGATGTTCTTAAAAAGGAAAATTTTAAAGTTTACTTACTTATTTTGGGAGAGAGCATGTGCGCAGAAGCATAAGAGAGTAAGGGGCAGAGAGAGAGGGAAAGAGAGAGTCCCAAGAAGGCTCCACACTGACAGCGCAGAGCCCGATGTGGGGCTTGAACCCACAACCCATGAGATAAGGGCCTGAGCTGAAACCAAGAGTCGAATGCTCAACCAACTGAGCCATTCAGGCACCCTTTACAAAAGAAATTTTTAAATTTATAATATTTTTCAGGTGTTTGTTTGTAAATTAGCCCAAATATTCAAAGGGCCTTAAAAATGTCTGTTAAAATTTCCTAGACTTTTTTTTTTAATTTCCTAGCCTTTAAATAAGATTTATACACTCATTCTAGAAGCTTAAGAACTCAGTTTTAAAGTTTTAGCTTTTACAAGCTGAAAATTATTTTTTAAACTAAAAGATAATTTTAAAGAGGCCTTTCTGGACATAAAGGCCATCCCAATGGGCATCAAAAAACAAACCTATATCCAGGGTCACCTGGCTGGCTCAGTTGATACAGCATTCGAACTTATCTGAGCCCCACAATGGGTGTGATTAAAGATAAAATCATTTAAGAAACAAACAAAAAAAAAACCTGGGGGCACCTGGGTGGCTCAGTCAGTTAAGTGTCAGACTTCAGCTCAGGTCATGATCCCACGGTCTGTGGGTTCAAACCTCACATCGGGCTCTCTGCTGTCATCCTGGAGCTCCCTTCAGATCCTCTGTCTCCCTTTCTCTCTGCCCCTCCCCCACTCACCCACACTCTCAAAACTAAATAAAAATTTAAAAACTAAAAACTAAAATAAAAAACCTAACCTATACCAGCAGTGTGCTGGAGCCAATTTGCTAACTTTTCAGGAGTTTTGCAAGCTGGGTGTCAAGCACAGTGTTATTGAAAATCAGTACAATTAAATTACATTTTAAAAAAACAACCACAAAGAAATAATCTAAATTCATCAGTTCCAGACTATTTTACTACATTTTATCATTATCTATGTCCTTTTTTAAAATGTTTGTTTGTTTATTTATTTATTTATTTATTTAGAGAAAGAGCTAGAGAGCAAGCAGGGGTGGGCGGAGAGAGAGGGAAAGAGAGATTCCCCAGCAGACTTCATGTTATCAGCACAGAGCCCGACGAACCCATGAACTGTGAGATCATGACCTGAGCTGAAACCGAGAGCATGAAGCTCAACCTACTTACTGAACCACCCAGGCATCCCTTCGCTATCTATGTTTGTTCTTCCCCTCGTTATCTGTGTTCTTGAGATTATGTTTTTCTATTTTATCTGTAAAGTGGAAATAACAGGTGCCTGCTACCACAGCTCTTCTTAATTCCACATTGAGAGATGTCATGTTGGTAGCATGAAATCAGCCATGTTGGGTGTATTTACACCGCAGAAACAGTCAAACTCTATTGATCAGGTCTTCATGGATTAAGAAAAGCTGCAGGAAAACAGCGATCCGATACTTCAGTAAAGGAGCCATACTCCAAAGGGAAGAAGACAAATAAAATAGTATATAACTGCTAACACTGAATGTTCTGGGCCAGTCCACAAAGACTCGGAAAGAATACAAGACGAGTTTTAAGGCAGCAGAGTACATAAGGTTTGAATGGAACAATGTTCAGAGACAATGACGAGACAGGTAGAAAAAGTAAACTGAAGCGGGGAGAAACGGCGACTGTAACACGACTGTGGCTTACTGCAAATGCCATTCTAAGGGTCTAGGCCACTACCTACAAGGCAATGAGGAGCTGAAGGTCTGAGGGCAGGAGAGAGGCCTTTAATCTGGCAACAATGTATAGGAGTCAGGGAAGGTAAACACTTTACTTCTGGCAACTGTGAGGCTGACCAAAAAAACTGCATTACATATAACAAACAAAAGTCTTGAGTAAGGTGTTAAAAAATCAAAACTCAAAAGAATATAAACTACAAGTCCAAAATTAAAAATAAAAATAAAAAAAATACAATGCAAGTCCATCTATACTAACAAAAAGCAAATCAGTAGTTGCCAGCTGCTAACAGACGAAACAGAAAGGGGCACAAGGGATCTTGCGGGTGATAGAAATGTTCAGTTATCTTGACTGTGATGGGCGTAGTTAACCGGAAGTTTATCAAACGGTACACTTTAAATGGATGAAATTTGCGGTGCCTGGGTGGCTCAGTTGGCTAAGCGTCCGACTTTGGCTCAGGTCATGATCTCACGGTTCGTGGGTTCAATCCCTGCATCAGGCTCTGTGTGGACAGCTCGGAGCCTGGAGCCTGCTTCTCATTCTGTGTCTCCCTCTCTCTCTGCCCCTCCCGTGCTCATGCTATCTCTCTCTGTCTCTCAAAAATAAATAAATGTGGGGTGCCTGGGTGGCTCAGTCGGTTGGGCGTCCGACTTCAGCTCAGGTCACGATCTCACGGTCCGTGAGTTCGAGCCCCGCGTCGGGCTCTGGGCTGATGGCTCGGAGCCTGGAGCATGCTTCTGATTCTGTGTCTCCCTCTCTCTCTGCCCCTCCCCCGTTCGTGCTCTGTCTCTCTCTGTCTCAAAAATAAATAAACGTTAAAAAAAAAAAATTTAAAAATAAATGTAAAAAAAAAAATTAAATGGATGAAATTTATTGCACTAAGTATTCCTCTATGAACCTGATAAGAAAAAAGAACAATGACAACTCAAACAAATTAACCAGACATTTGATGATATTTAAGGATAAGTGGAAAAGTTATGCAAATGACAGCAATTTTAGAAGAGAAGAACCAAACTTCGAGTTACCCTTTTCGTCCGATTAGCTCTCAGTGTCTAGAGTCACTGTCAATTTTTTTCCCCAGATATCATGTACGGATAAAGCCTCATTTCATTACTTGCCCTCACCCCACTGCCATGCTATTCAGTCCTTGCCACGTCCCCCCAACAACCTCTGGGAGTTTGCTCATTTTCTTCATCTGCAGTATGGGAGTGACGTTACCTACCTCTCAGGTAAATAAACACATCACACACAGCAAGGGTGCAAAATAGTTATTATTTGCCTTAGTCATTTTCTACACACTTATGTTCCTCAAAGCCATTGTCTGTCTCACTGACCTTTGCGTCTGATTCCTGGCATAAGTCAAAACAAAAACAAAAACAAAAACAAAACAAAACAAAAACCAGTAGGCCCAAACTAAGTATTTCTCCGGAGAAACGTCTATGGCACCTAGAAATCCAGATATGAAGAAGACAGCACTGTACAAGTGAGACACTGAAGTGTCACCATAAAGACCAGCACTTCGTGCAACTTGAAAAGAATGATTATGACTGAGGGAATTAGGAAACGTGTTTAAGAGGTGACACTGAGCTAGGAAAAGTCTGAAGCGGACTAAGCGAAGGGTACATATCCACTTCCTTAGACGGTAACTATGAATACTGTAGAATACAAGTCCAAAAGAACATCTTTAACAGTGACACGTTAGGGGCGCCTGGGTGGTTCAGTCCGTTAAGGGACCAACTCTTGATTTCGGCTGGGGTCAGGATCTCCCCCCGTCTGTGGGTTCGAGCCCCACATTCCGCTCTGCGCTGACGGCCCGGAGCCTGCTTGGGATTCGCTCTCTCCCTCTCTCTCTGCCCCACCCCCACTCCGCTCTCTTTCAAAATAAATAAATAAATAAACATTTTTTAAAAGTTAAAAAAAAAAATAGTGACACGTTAAATTCTTAAAAGCGAAACACCGTTAAAAAAAAAAGGTCCAAGGCAAGCAAAACTAGGCTCTACAAACACACTTCGTGCAGAAGACAAAAAGGAGCGACCTTTCCTAATGACTAAATAATTACAACAGTGTTGCCAGGACCATCTGGCAAAAGGTCTAGAAGTTCAAGACGGAGTAAGGTTTAAGGGACAAAACATCACCAGATCTCAATTTCAAGATCCCTGTGCCACTACTACTGGGCAGCAAATCCGAGGATTCTGAGAGCTGCCACCTTACTGCTAAGAGGACTCCAGGGCAAGTAGTACTGCTGCTCCAACTCTGAGCTCAGAGGCGCTCCAGGGACAGGCCCTGCAGCCCGCTGGGGTCCGGCTGCAGCAGGAGGGTTGCCTCGGCCTGAGAGCAGCCAAACGGCTCTTGGGGGGCCTACAGCCGCCCTCCCGAGCATTCCAGAAGCCAGGAGCAGCACTGAACTGCTAAACCCAGTCGCCGGAATTGACCGGGAGTCGCTGCGATCGCAGAAAACACGAGTCTGCCGCCTTCCCGAGTCTAAAATAGCAGGCAACCCCAACTCCCACTTAGCGCCCTGCGGTTTCCACCCGCTCTCCTGCCTCGATAGCAGGAATGGAACGTGAAGCCCCCGGCTTCCCGCTTCGCCCCGAGCAGGCCCAGACGCAGCCAGGAGCTAAAAATAGGGGGCGGACAAAGCGACCTCTGGCCACACGCTCCACCAAGAGGAGGAATGATCCAGGCGTCAGCCCTCCTCAGGCCCTCTCATTGGGGGCCAGAGGTCCGCCCGGCCCCGCAGTGGCAGCGTCAGAGAGAAGAGGGGAGCCCCAGGAAAGAGTGGGAGGCCATCCTCACCTGCCGCTTGTTCATTCGCCGCACATCGTCCAAAAAATCTAGAGACAGCATGGCGAGGCCGTCGAGCGGGGGAAACGGGCAGCGGAGAGGGCGCGATGTGACCGGCGGGCGGAATGGCTGGCGCACCGGCCGGGCTCGCACTGGACAGGACCCCGCGGCGTCCGCACTTCCGCTTCCGGGGCGGGAACCGGCGCTCCCTCCCCGCGCCCGGCGCGTCGCTGCGGAGAGCAGACAAAGGGACTCTCGTCTCGCCTAATGTAGCCTCCCGGCCTGGTGTGGCGGTAACAGGGCGCTCCCACGCCCGACCTCGCCTACACAGAACCTACCGGAGCCCCGTGCCCGCACTTAGCTACCGGCCCCTAGCGGAGGCGGCGACCCGGGGGAGCCGAGAGGCCTCCCGGCAACCTCCGGAGGGCGGGCTCTCGTGCGCGCCTGGCCAATCGGGAGCCGGGCTCCGGCGTCCGGGGGCAGCGGCGGCCCTTGAGTGGCCGGCGGCTGCAGCCGGGCCCCGAGTCTGGGTGTGGCACTGGACTTGTGGCCAGGCTTTGCCTTCTCGGAGGGGCGGGGGGGGGGGGGGGGGGTGCGAGGTGGGTCTCCCGCGTTACGGGAGGTGGCGGCCGAGGTGGTTTCGTTAAGTGTTTTACGGGTAAGGGCGGAGGATATGAGAGCCCTTCAAAGCACGGCCTCAAGCTCTCCGGAGTTCAAAAGACTCTTGGTGCAGGAGACAACAACCAAAGCGTGCTACAGTGTGATGAGACCACCAGGGGTGCGGGGTGTCAGGAAGCCCCTTGCTCCCCGTCTCCCTGCCCCGAACGTGACCCCGTTAACAGGATCTGCTGGCTCCTTGAACTCTGCCTCCTGCTTTTGTTACCGTGGGCACCTGAATGTGACCCTCTTCTCGCTGACCCTGACTCTGTACAAAGTTTGTCTTGACTTGTCCAAGCTGCTAATATGCACCTAGGACGAGAAGGAGCAGAGCTGGCCTCTTAACTATTATTTCTATCTTTTCCAAAAGATTGGTGATCTCACATTAGGGGAACCTGAGTGCAGGATCTACTTTGCACTATCTTTGCAATTGTATGCATCGAAGATGATCTCACGATAAAAAGTTAAATATTTTGGAGGATGGCTATAATGAAAAAGATAATAGCAAGTTTAGGGGAGAATGGAAGCCTCGTAGGCTGCTAGTGGGAAGGTGAAATGGGACAGCCATTTTGGAAGATAGACTGGTAGTTCCTCAAAAGGAAGAACTATAGAATTATTACATTAACCATACTCACCAGCAGGTCCACGCCTGGGTATATATCCAAGAGAATTGAAAACACATGTCCACACAAAAACTTGTACACGAATGCTCGTGACAGCATTATTCATAAAAACCAAAAAGTGCAAATAACCCAAATATGCGTTAACCAATGAAAGGATAAGCAAAATGTGGTCTAGCCGTAAAATGGAGTATTATTTGTCAGTAAAGAGAAATACAGCAACACAGATGAACCTTGATAATGTCAGGCTTAGTGAAAAAAGTCACAAAAGACCGTGAACTGTATGATTCCATTTATACAAAATGTCCGAATAGGCAAAAATAGAGAGAGAGAATGAAATGGTTGCTGAGGGTTGGGAGAAACGGGGAGTGATTGCTACTGGTTAGGGGGTTTCTTTTGAAGGGTGTTGAAAATACTGGTGATAATTGTACTACTTTGTGAATACACTAAAAACCACTGAATTGTACACTTTAATTGGGGTACTGTATGGTGTCTGAGTTATACTACAATAAAGCTGTTATGAGAAAGAAAAAGAAAGAAAAAGCATTGATGATTTGTTCATTGTTAAATTCCCAGTGGCGAACGTACAACCTGGCACGTATTAGATACCCAGTAAATATTTGTTGAATTTCAAATGTATGGATGTGTACATGTGTCATCTCCAACTGCTGCCCTTAGGTACCCATACTTACTGAGTTGAAAATGAATTCCCGATTTTTCCAAAATAGGAAGGCCTGTGGAAGAAAATACACATAAACCCCATGAGGGCAGGGACTGCATAATAGTGCCAAACTCCTAGCAAATACTTATTAAGTATTTGTCAATAAATGTTGACTATGGGTTCTAACCTAAATCCTGGCTAATACAGTGTTCGGCCTACGCTTGTGAATGTTGAATTCAAGTCGAAAGATGAGGCTCTATAACCATTTTAATGGGTATGAGCCTCACTTAATCTTTGTGTTGTGAAGAAAAGAGCCCTAAGAGAGGCACAAAGCCCTGTGGGGCTTCAGATGTAGCAAGAGTCAATTTCGTTGGGGAGGTTAAAAGGGGCCTCAGAAGGGAGAGGATGTTTGGGTCAAGTTGGCAGGTGAAGGATATACCCAGTGGAGGGAATTGAGGCAATAAAGGTGCAGGGGCAGGAAACTGAAAAATACATTTGAATAATCCAGTTTGGTTTTTCCAACTTTGCCCATACCTTAAGGAACTGGGTTAGCTGGCTCTGTAGGTGCTCTCTTACCACAGAGGAAATTTGAGCAAGCCTAAGATGTCATTTGTTGGATATACACAATTCGTACTTGGGCCACGTTCAGGTACTACTCTACCTCTGAAACCTTGTATGCCCATAACTCACACTCTGATGGTGACTTCTTTTTCATTTCTCTGTATGTTTGAACTATATGAATAATACACGAGTACATTCTCATCATAAAAGATCAGAACAAGACAGGCAATCCAGCCATCCCACTTCTGGGTACAATACCGAAAAGAACTAAAAGGGTCTTGAAGAGGTATTTGCACACCTGTGTTCAGAGGAGCACTATTCACAACACCCAAAAGGTGGAAGCAACCTATGTGTCCATGAATGAATGACTGAATGAACAAAATGTGGAATAAACATGCAATGGAATATCATTCAGGCTTAAAAAGAAATGAATTTCTGATAAAGGCTACAACATGAATGAACCTTGAAGACATTATGTTAAGTGAAATAAACCAGATACAAATGGACAAATATTGAAATGATACCACTTATATGAGGGAGCAAGAATAGTCAGATTCATAGAGACAGAAAGTGGAAAAATGGTCACCAGGGGTTGGGGGAAGAAGGAAATTGGAAGTTGCTATTTAATTGGTAAAGAGTTTCAACTTTTTCAGATGATAGAGTTCTAGAGATTGGTTGTACAACAATGTGAATATACTTAACACTGTTGAACTCTATACTTAAAGGTAGTTTAGTAAATTTTGTGTTATGTGTATTTGACCACAATTTGAAATTAACAAGAGGCATACATGGGGCACCTGGGTGGCTCAGCTGGTTATAAGTCCGACTCCTGATTTTGGCTCAGGTCATGATTTCATGGATGGTGGGTTCAAGCCCCGTGGCAGGCTCTGTGCTGACAGTGCAGGGCTTGCTGAGCATTCTTCCTCTCTCTCTCTCTCTCAAAAATAAATAATAAACATTAAAAAAAAGATACGCATATAGAGTAGAACATGAAGGTTCCCTTTGCTCTCCTAGCCCCTCCCCTCCCTAGGCTGATCACTGATAACAATTTTTCCTTCCAGTGCTTTCTTCCTATGTGCTTAAAATTTACACTCACTTTTTTTACATAAATGGGATCACACTGTACATTTCCTTTCAATTTTTCGCCTTTTCATCCATTTACATTTTTTGTATTTCAGTGAGTCCTCTGGTCACGTGACTCTGCAATATATATATTTTTTCTTCCCCATCTATCAGCCTTCTTCCAATATGTGGTCTCTGGACCCAGGGACCCATTAAGTTGTCTACAGGCTATTTTATTGGGATGAGAAGCTTTATTCACACCTATTTCACAAAATTTAGATGTCATGTTAAGTACGATTTTCTCAGAAATCCTGTTATACTCTCAATAATCATTTTGCTCTTAAGGTTTAGGTTGCATTAGCTCTACAGTTTGTCTCAGCTAATGTGCAATTAGTAGGGTGTGGACATGTTGTTTCACAATATGTGTTATTGTTTATGTGTTAAATTTGAAATGTATTGTGTTATGTTGTCTTTTAAATTCGCAAAAGTAGATCAGTAATGCAATTCAGGAATTCAATTAGTTAGCTGAAAGTTAATTAAATCAGTATGCTGAATACTTTTAAACTCAGGGGGGTGGAAAAGAACGTTGTAAGTGAAACATTAACCAGGAATCCAGTGCAAATAAATACACAGGGTGACTCTGTCTATGCTGGGATTGGGTAATCCACAAGCATGATGAATTATGATGAGCAGCTGAATGGGAAAATTGCTAATAAGAAATATGATAAACCTCTAAGACATATGTTTTATTAAACTGGCAATCTATTTTGCCCTGGTTCCCAGTATATTATGCTATAAACCTTGGTCAAATAGTGGCACAAAGCCAATGAAGTCATAGTGCCATTAAAAATTTTTTTTAAAAATATTTACTTATTTTTAAAAAAATTTTTCTTAATGTTTATTTATTTTTGAGATACAGAGAGACAGAGACAGAGCATGAGCAGGACAGGGGCAGAGAGAGAGGGAGACAAAGAATCCGAAGCAGGCTCCAGGTTCTGAGCTGTCAGCACAGAGCCCGAGGCGGGACTCGAACCCACAAGCTATGAGATCATGACCTGAGCTGAAGTCGGCCGCTCAACCAACTGAGCCACCCAGGTGCCCTGTAGTGCCATTGTTAAGAAAACCTCAGTGGCCAATCTGATAAAACAAATTTTTCTGGAAGAAGAGCTCACAGAATAGTGCTTCCTAATGACATTGATAACATTTACCCCTAAACATAAGGAGAAGTGGTCAAAACTATAAAGGCATCCTTTAAGGTTGCATTTTTTAAAGCCAAAACAGTCACATTCTGGCTAAGAAGCTTTTACAGTCAGTCATAATGTTAATAATGATAAATTTGCTTGGTAAGAAAGCTAAATAAGCTTTTGGCAAAATTCCTTTATCAAAAGATATCATTGGGGGAAAAAGATACTGTTGGACATTGCATAATATCGATGGTATAGAAAGTGGATGAGCACATTGTGTGGAGTTGTCGAGGGCTGCTGGAGAAAGTCATCCAACCATGCTAGGACCTGGAAACCTTTCTCATTATTTCCCCCTCATTTTCAGTGATCTGATGAATTAGTTGTCTATTTCTGCATAACAAATTACCACCCAAACTTAGAAAATTAACACAACAGGGGCGCCTGGGTGGCTCAGTCGGTGAAGCGGCCGACTTCGGCCCAGGTCATGATCTCGCGGTCCGTGAGTTCGAGCCCCGCGTCGGGCTCTGTGCTGACAGCTCAGAGCCTGGAGCCTGTTTCAGATTCTGTGTCTCCCTCTCTCTGACCCTCCCCTGTTCATGCTCTGTCTCTCTCTGTCTCAAAAATAAATAAACATTAAAAAAATTAAAAAAAAAAGAAAATTACAACAAATATCTCACAATTTCTATGGGTCAGAAATTTGGGGCCATCATGGTTGGGTGGTTTGGACTCAAAGTCTCACATGAAGTTATAGTCAAACCGTCCAGAGGGACTGCAGTCTCATCTGAAGGCTTGACTGAAGAACGTTCTGCTTCCAAGCTCCACTCCTGTGGCTGTTGGTAGGTCTCAATTGTTCTTGGGTTATCGGATTGAAGCCCCAGTTCCTAGCTGGCTGTTGACTCGAGACCTCCCTCAGCTTCTTGCCATGGGGACCTCTCTTTAGGGCAGCTTGCAACATGGCAGCTGGCTTCCATCAGAGCGAATGATCTAAGAGAGAAAGAACCAGCTCAAGACCAGGGTCACCAACGCATCCTGATTTTGCATTGAAATTCCTGCATCTTTGGTCCCAGGTAAAGCAGGATGGTTGGTTGCTCTATCAAGACAAAAGTCATAGTGTTTTTTGTAGCCTAATCTCTGAAGTGACATAGCATCATTTCTTCCATCTTCAGTGAGTCCAGTACAGACCCAAAGGAAGGGGAATTAAGTTCTACTTTTGAAGGGAAGAGTATCAAAGAATTTGTGGGCGTATTTTTTAAACCATCACGTCTGGAGTCCAGTTTCATGCGGAAAAGAAAGTATTACAGAGAAACTCGACTTCCTAACATACTCCCTATCCAACTTCTCTGCTTCCGTAAACACCCCTTCCTCCTCTTTTCTCCGTCAGTGAAAGAGGCATCCCTCCTCCTGTCTAAAGCTAATCTTTCCACCGGCCAGAGTTTATCTCTTCCACCTCCTCAGAACTTTTCCCCCTTAATCACTCCTTCTCTCCCTCAATTTCTTCCCCTTAACTTTCTATTTTCCTAGTATATGATCATGTTCACATACATCTTAAAAGACTTTTAGGCCAAATGCTTTATGGAGGTATAACTTACCTATAGTAAAACGTGACACAGTATGCATACAGCTTGATGAATTTCAAAGGATACACATACCCTTTCATCATCTATATTCTTCAATTCACTGAAACCTGGTTTCTGCCCCCATCCTATGACTGAACGCCATAAAATAACCTTTTAAAATGCCTTTCGGCCTGTTGGGTCCCCCTTTCAGTTTGCCTCCTGCCACTCTGGCTTGTTGTTCTCAGTCTCCTTCATGGACTCTTTAGCTTACTCCTTCGACGGTGAAATCCTGCACCACTTCTCAGCCTACGACGCCTCTGGGTGATTTTATCTGTTCTCATGACTCCAATTACCTTCTCTATGCATTCACTTCTCCAATATCCATAGCTCTGATCTCCTGGATGTCAACTTTTTATGTCAACTGCTTCTGGACATCCGCACTTGGGTGTCCAACATACACTTCAAACTCACTGTGTACCAAATGTCACATCTTCCCATCCTCACTACTCTCCCACAAAAGACCTGTTCTTGGGACATCGGGGTGGCTCAGGCGGTTAAGCATCCGGCTTCGGCTCAGGTCATGATCTCGCAGTTTATAAGTTCGAGCCCCACCTTGGGCTCTGTGCTGACAGCTCAGAGCCTGAAGCGTGCTGCAGATTTTGTCTCTCTCTCTCTCTCTCTGCCCCTCCCTAGCTCGTGCTGTCTCTCTCTCTCTCTCAAAAATAAATAAACATTAAAAAAAAAAAAGACCTGTTCTTGGGCACCACCCAATCACAAAAGTAAGAAATCTAATTGTCATCCTTGATTCTTCCTTCTCACTCACTTGCCAAATCGAGTTAGTCACCAATCTTGTTATTCTACTTTCTGAATATCTCTCTTATTCATCCACTTTCTTCAACTCCACTGTCACTACCTTGGTTCATTCTACTCGTCCTGACGGTTGCCATGAACCCCTAACCAGTCTTTCAGCCTGAAGTCTTGCCCCCCTGTCTTGCCTCCCTCCAATCTCTTCTCCACACTGCAGCCAGGGTCCTTTGTTCAAACCGTAAGTTCGATGATGTTACTTCCTCACATAAAACCTTTCAGTAGATCTTCCTGACTCTCAGGATATGGTCAAATTCCTTAGCATGCTACAAAGGGCACTTTGTGTTCTGGCCCCTGCCTACCTTTCCCTCTGGTCTCACTCTCCTCACAATTGAGAGTACGTACTTCCCCGAATGCTGCATACTCTTGCTTTTGTGTCCTCGGCTTCCTCCGCCTGAAAAGTCTTCTATCTCACCCAACACGTTTTATTCCTCCTTGCCTTTCAAGATGAGCTCGTGCATCATGTCCTCCCGGAAGGCTTCATGGCACTTCTACCTACATACTCATCATCTAATTATGTACCTGTCGCTCTCACCAGACTATGAGTTTCCTGGGGGCAAGGGCCTTCTAACCTATCTTTTTACCCCCGGAATATTATGCGAAATAAACACACAAAAGACTTGTCAAATGATGAATGGAGATGTTAAGGCCCGGGAGGCTCAGCTCACCCAGAGGCAGATGGATCAAGCCAGACTCTAAGGATAAGATCACCTTCCCTCAGATAGATGGGGATGTTGGCTCACAACGTGTGCTCAAGGCTGAAAGAGGGTTTACCAAAGTGAAAAGCAGAAGACATAGTCCTAGTCCTTGAGGAACTTTCAGTATCATTTGCAGCAGGAAAAAAAAGGTAAAAATAAAAGGTACCTTTAAGAAAGGAAACAAGGGGTCCCTGGGTGGCTCAGTCCATTAAGCGTTTGACTTTGGCTCAGGTCGTGATCTCACGGGTCATGGGTCCGAGCCCCATGTCGGGCTCTGTGCTGACAGCTCAGAGCCTGGAGCCTGCTTAGGATTCTGTGTCTTTCTGCCTGTCTTTTTGCCCCTTCCCTGTTTGTGTGCATGCTGTCTGTCTCTCTCTCAAAAATAAATAAAGATTTAAAAAAGAAGAAAGGAAACAAAAAGTTAAGGCATAACGGTCAGCCTATACATTCTATAGAAAGTCAGAGAGGAGAAGGGATCTTTCAGACACTGCTTTGGTCAAAGGAGACTTTCAACTGGGCCACAGTTGGGCCAGCATCACACATGGAAGGGGAAACATAATGTCCAGCACAAACCAGAAATGGGGTTAGGTGTGGGGTGCTTTCTTCCTGGGAGCTTACAGTCTTGAGTCTGTTGCTCAGACAGACTGAGCAACAAGTAATTGGGATGAAAAGAATCTGGTAAGGAGGAACAGGACCTAGACAGAATAATATAAACTGAGTGGGTATGGAAACGCTTCATGAAGTTTCCCTGCAGTGTTACAGTGGAAACAGTGTGTCTTATGAAAATGATTCAGATATTTAGGACAGATGATTCCAGAGGAGATGAAGACATAAAGCCTAAGGCATTAAATTTTCCAAATGAGGGACTCTGACATGCTATGTTTGCTCCTCACTGGGCTGCACATCTTCCCAACATAAAAGTCTTTTAGACCCCATCAATCACAAGGGCATGGCCGGTATTTTCTTTCATATATAGCCTGCCGGCCTGCCTGAAGGAAACATCTTCTTATAGAAGTTGAGTTAGACCCACTTGGCTTTAAATCACAGATCAACCACTCACTAGCTGTGTGATTTGGGGCCAATGAGTTAAGTCTTTTTTTTTTGTTTGTTTGTTTGTTTAAGTTTATTTGTATTTATTTAAGTAATCTCTGTACCAAAAGTGGGGCTCGAACTCACAACCCTGAGATCAAGAGTCTCATGGTCTTCCATCTGAGCCAGCTATGGGCCCCAAGTTAACTCTCTCTCTTTTTTTAATGTGTATCTATTTTTGAGAGAGAGAGAGAGACAGCATGAATGGGGGAGGGGCAGAGAGAGCAGGAGACACAGAATCCGAAGCAGGCTCCAGGCTCCGAGCTGTCAGCACAGAGCCCGACGTGGGGCTCCGACCCACAAACTGAGATCGTGACCTGAGCCGAGGTCGGACGCTCAACTGATTGAGCACCCCCCCCGAGGCCACCACCCAAAATAACCATGATCTTACCAGTTTCTCCTCGACCTTCCCAAAGAAGGAAATGGTGGGTGGAAGGAGAAGGTTCCTGTATAGCCCTGTCAGGAAAGGAAGTGGTCCAGGAGTATCTAGACAAACGAGTGCACAGGCCACACTTTTTGGTGTGGCCTGGCTCTTCCCTGGTGCCACCTCCTGAAAGGATCTCTCTGGGTTTGCTGGAAGGACACGCCCAGCCAGCCTCTTCTAGGTCAAGTCAGGGGCTAACGAGAGGAGACTTTCTGCTTGGTGGCTCTGGACATCAGAAAGCCTGGTTTTAAAAGATGCAGTGGTTCTGTGCAACATGGGCTGTTGGGAAGAAATCTCATTCCCCCCAATTAAAGGTGCCTTCTATGCAGAGAGATTACTAGAGTCAGTCACATCTCCCCGGGAGGCTTTTGGAGAGCTCTCTTTAAAAAGTCCTGGACAGCTGCTGGGGCAGCTGGGAGAAGGAAATGCCAGCCTTCTGAGTTGGTAGGCGTGTATATGCTGTGGGGGCGGGGGTGGGGGGGACACCAGTTTCCTGTTTGGCCATTGTGCCCTGGCTAAATGAGCAAAGGGAGCTTGCTGTTTGTTCTATTGGTTCTCAGATAGGAGAGCGTGTGTTGTGACTGTGGAGGTCCTGCGGGTGAAGATCTGAGAGTGTGGGGACGACCTGAGCCCCTCTCCCCTAAGGAGGGCTCACACCTCCTCCGTCGCTGATGAGCTGCCTTTTGAGCTTCTGCAGTTTTACAGTTAATCATGGGGAAACCAGAGGGACTCCATGTTTAGAAAGGCTCTCCCTCTGCTGTTTTTCTGCTAGCCCCTATTTATTCATGTTCCATATCTCACCTTGCGTCCGAATCAACCAAAGAAGCTGCGTTCCCACTCGGAGAGGGAAGCAAGAAAGTTAATCATTTTCTGAGTTTTGTCCTAGGCCCCCAAACGCCTGATAACATCTAAAAACCTGGATCCCCTGGGGCGCCTGGGTGGCGCAGTCGGTTAGGCGTCCGACTTCAGCCAGGTCACGATCTCGCGGTCTGTGAGTTCGAGCCCCGCATCAGGCTCTGGGCCGATGGCTCGGAGCCTGGAGCCTGTTTCCGATTCTGTGTCTCCCTCTCTCTCTGCCCCTCCCCCGTTCATGCTCTGTCTCTCTCTGTCCCAAAAATAAATAAAAAAAAAACGTTGAAAAAAAAAATTAAAAAAAAAAAAAAAACCTGGATCCCAAACACGTTCCAGGACATTAGCTTCGAACAAACCTCAGCCGATGGTGGCATCCACACCCCCTACCTCCAGTTATTTATGAAATAACACCTATTGTCCACCTGCACTTGGCTTTGAGCGGTCCCTTCCCTGGATTCCTGAAGGAACATGTGCCCCGGACCCCTTTCCAATCTAAACCCCTAAACCCAAGCGAGGAAGAGACTCCCTCTCCTTTCCTTCCTGCCTCTCCCAGACCCTCGTCTGCTATACTCTGTCATTTACGCTATTCGGTAAACTCTGTTTTTACTTCCTCGTGGCCTGTGTTTGTTTTCTATCCTGCACAAAGCCAGAGACCCTCTTGGCTGGTCCTGCGGGACCCACTCTGTGTCCTTCGATCCGGCCTGCCTACATCCTCTTGATGTTTTAAAGGATCCTATGGGACTCTGTTGAGGCAGTGAATCACCACTGGAAATGCGGTTTGTGTAAATCTGGATTTGGATATAATGTTCTCTTAATGCAACCACATTCAAAAATATGATCATTAGCAATCATTTATATATGCACTCAAGTCATAAAAAACCCCATTTACCTAAAGGCTGCTATGTAACCTGTCTTCAAGGGGCTGCTGCTGAAACTCTGCCTGATGTGGCCACTGCTTCCCTCACCGGTTTGATCTGACGTTCCTTGCTAATCCCTCACCCTATAATCCAGGCATGTTCAAATACGATGGGAGGGGGGTTGGTTAATGAGGTAAACTCTGGAGCCACACTATACCCCTTCCAAATTGTGTGACTCTAGACAAGTCACGTTAGAGGGTCTTTACGTCTCTGTGCCTCAGTTTCTTCACCTGTAAACAGGGATGGTGGTATCTAGTGTTTTATTATTATTATTATTATTATATTATTATTATTATTTTGGAGGTAGAGTAAGCTTAGAATGTAAACCACAAAAATAGTTCCTGACACTTAGTAAATACTGTTGTCATTATCAGAATGTCCGTCCATTTGGAGGCCTGACTATGCTTCTTCTTCTTCCAGACCCTGTTTAAGTGTCATCTGTTGTGGGAAGCCTAGCCAGACCTCCCCGGGGCAGAGCTAACACCCGTTCACTGTTCCACGCCTGTATTTTATATGTACTTTTATATGACTTCTATTACACGGGACTTCAACCGCGTTCAGTTTTCTGAATCAAGAAGAAGTCTTCATAGCCTGACATAATCTGACAAGAGAGTAATCGCTGTACGAGAAACTCTTGCTTTTATAAAGAACAGCTCAGGGGCGCCTGGGTGGCTTGGTCGGTTGAGCGTCCGACTTCGGCTCAGGTCATGATCTCACGGTCCGTGAGTTCGAGCCCCGCGTCGGGCTCTGTGCTGACAGCTCAGAGCCTGGAGCCTGTTTCGGATTCTGTGTCTCCCTCTCTCTCTGCCCCTCCCCTGTTCATGCTCTGTCTCTGTCTCAAAAATAAATAAACGTTAAAAAAAAAATTAAAAAAAAAAAAGAACAGCTCACCAGAAAACAGAGTCCTCACTGTAGAGAATAAACGGGTGGTCACCAGAGGGGAGGGGGGTGAAAGGGGTGGGGGAAATAGTTAAGGAGATTAAGAGTATGTGTATCGTGTGGCTCAGTTAGGTATCCAACTCTTGATTTTTGTTCAGGTCATGATCTCATGGTTTGTGAGATCGAGTCCTGTGTCGGGCTCTACACTGTCAGCACAGAGCCTGCTTAAGATTCTCTTTCTCTCTCTCTCTCTCTGCTCCTCCCCCCTCCCTCTCTCTCTCTCTCAAAATAAATAAACATTAAAAAAAAGAGGGGTGCTTATATGGCTCAGTTGGTTAAACGTTCAACTCTGGGTTTTGGCTCAGATTGTAATCTCACAGTTCGTGAGTTCAAGCCTCGCATTGGGCTCCACACTGTCCATGTGGAGCCGGCTTGCGGTTCTCTCTCTCCCTCTCTCTGCCCTTACCCTGTTCGCTCTCTCTCTAAGTAAATAAATAAACTTAAAAGAAAAAAAAAAGAGTACACGTATCATGATGAGCACTGAGTGATGGATGAAAGTATTGAATCACTCTATTGCACACCTGAAATTAATATCACACTGTATGTTAACTATACTGGAATTGAAAACACAAAGAGTAAAAAAAAAAAAAAAGAAGAAGAAAGAAAGAATAGCTCATTAACCCATTTGAGTGTGTAACCAGTGAACTTGAACTGAACTGGTGAAGGAATATTTTCAGGGAGGAGTACTTCCTGTCTTGGGCCGGCCTATTCCCAATTTGTCAACATCCTGCCTCGTAGCTCCCACCATTAACCGCACAGCCCCGAGGAGTAATGCCTGATGCCAGTGTCCCCTCTCACCCCAGAGGCCCCAGCCACAGGGAACCGCTTTCGGTTCCACAAAAGGCCTCTGGGCCTTCCCTACAGCTGCTCTTTCGGTCCCGAGCATTTTTCAGCCCTCCCTTCTCCCTGTTGCTTACCTGTTGTTCCTTCAATCTTCCTTCCTTCCTCCACCCCTGAAGCCTTCCCTTATCTCCGGGGATGGAGTCCATTATTCTCCCAGGCGGCCACTCAGCTCCTCATACTTCCCCTATCACAATGCTCACTACGTCAAAAAAAAAAAATTTTTTTTTAATGTTTCTTTATTTTTGAGACACAGAAAGACAGAGCATGAGTGGGGGAGGGGCAGAGAGAAAGGGAGACACAGAATCCGAAGCAGGCTCCAGGCTCCAAGCCATCAACACAGAGCCCGACGCGGGGCTCGAACTCACAAACTACGAGATCGTGACCTGAGCCGAAGTCGGATGCTTAACCGACTGAGCCACCCGGGAGCCCCAACACTTAGTACATTTTACTGTAATGTTTTCTCTGGGTTTTCTGCTAAACTGTCTCTCTCACAAGCCAGGGACTATGCCTGGAAGACTAACCCCAGGCACAGTCCCTGACCTATAGTTGATGTGTAGTAACTGTTAAGAACCAATATGGACTAGTGAATGAACAGAAGGAATGAATGCTTGGTAGCAGGTATCCACCTGCATGACATTTTCTGTCTTTTTATCTTTCTAAGGAGTTCTCTGCACCATGGGGCTTAAAAAAAAAAGAAGTCATCTCTCAAGGATAGGATGGAAATGGATTAGGAGAACCATAATGGAAACCTTTAAAATTTCAAACTAGAGGGGTGCCTGGGTGGCGGTTAAGCGTCTGACTTCAGCTCAGGTCACCATCTCATGGTTCGTGAGCTTGAGCCCCGTGTCCAGCTTTGTGCTGGCAGCTCAGAGCCTGGAGCCTGCTTCGGATTCTGTGACTCCCTCCTTCTCTGTCTCTCTCCTGCTCACGCATGCTCTCTCTCAAAAATAAACATTAAAAAAAATTTTCAAACTAGAGACTCTCAGGATCTAAGTTTTCTCCCACTTCCTTAAAAATCCAGCCCTGGGGTGCCTGGGTGGCTCAGTCGGTTACGTGGCTAAGCATCTAACTTCAGCTCTGGTCACAGTCTTACGGTTTGTGAGTTTAAGCCCTACATCTAGCTCCTTGCCGATGGTGCAGAGCCTACTTGGGATTCTCGCTCTCTCCCTCTTGCTCTCTGCCCCTCCCCAACTTGTGCATGTTCTCTATCTCTCAAATTATATAGACTTAGAAAAAACCCAGCCCTTCCCCAATTCAACATGTTTTAAAAGAAAGAAAGGTAAAAGAAAAAAAACACGATATAAGGAAAATATGTCAATGCCAGAATGTTAAGTATGGTTTTCTCTAACCCTGTGTTCATTGACACAAAGGCCAGTAGCCACATGGGTCACTGAGCACTCAAAGGGGGGCTAGTTTGGATTGAGATGTATTAGTACAAGGCACATTCTGGATCTTGAGGAGTTAGCATGACAAAAGGAATTTAAACTATTGGTCATATTGATTACAAGTTGAAATAATAGTAATTCTGGTATATTAAGTTAAAGAAAATATATTAAATTTGATTTCACTTGTTTCTTTTCACTGGTTTTAATAGGGCTTCTAGATGATTTAAAATTGCATTTGCGGGGGTGCCTGGGTAGCTCAGTAGGTTAAGCGTACGACTTGGGCTCAGGTCATGATCTCACAGTCTGTGGGTTCGAGCCCCGTGTCGGGCTCTGTGCTGATAGCTCAGAGCCTGGAGCCTGCTTCAGCCTGGAGCTCGTTTCCCTCTTTCTCTACCCTCTCCCACTCATGCTCTCTGTCTCTGTCTCTGTCTCAAAAATAAACATTAAAAAAACCTTTTTCGTTAAATTGCATTTGTGGGCATATAGAGGTTAGTTTGCAAGTGGGGTCGGGCGGCTACCTCCTTTCTGCTCAGAGCTGTTTTTTTCAGTGCTTTCCTGGTTTGCTAGATGCCTTTGAACCCTGGCGTTTTCTCCACTGCCTTTGGTGTGACCTCTGGGGCTAGCACTGTGGTGAGGCAGCAGGGTCTGCTCCCTGTGTCCTGACCTTGGGTCCTGTTTGCCCAGATACTTACCACAGCTCTCAGTTTCTGTCTCTGGCCCTGACTTGCGACCTGAACATAACTCTACACACTTCCCTCTGGGCTCTGGTTTGTTTTTGGTTTTCTCCGTGTTCCCCGCATGTGGAAGTTTGGCAAAAAGAAACGAGGTCTGTCCTTTAGGCAGTTACTTTGAAATCACCTATCAGAAAATATTGATAGATGAAAAAGACACCACAAAATGCCTCAAGTCGGTAACTGTAATAAACAGCTTGTCAACATATGCAAACTGTTTCCCCTCCGTTCTCCCGAGTTAAGGGAGGATCGCTTCTTCCACGAAGCAACCACCTGGGTAGAGGGTTGGGTGAATCAGTTGGTCACACAACTGTCCTGGGTCTTCAACTGTAACTTTCTTGGCCACAGCCAACGAATTCTCTCGCTACAGAAAGGTCGGCTCGGTTCTCTGGCTCAAGTTTTCCTCTATGTATAAAGCGAGGCTTTTTCAATCGTGCCAACTTTAAAAGTCCATATGCTTCTATGCTTGCTTCTCTATGTGAGTGGGAAGGAGAAGAATTCTAAATAAACACAAATCTCAAGCACACACATCTCTTCCAAGTCTTTTCCTTTCCTCGGCGCTGGCAGAAATAACTCCTCCTCTTCAGGAGTCTCAGCTTTTCTTCCTGTCTGTGGTGTAGGGTCAGTAAACGTTGGCACTTTGGAGTCATATGACCTGGGTTTAAATCCTGGCTCTGTCACACGCTAGCAGTGCAATTTGGGGTGAATAACTTCGAGACTCTGTTTCTCCCCGATCCAGGGGGAGCCTTTAACTTCTCTGAGCCTCTGTATGGGGGGGGAACATGGTCTTACGGAAAACACCTGGCCCAGAGGAGCTGTTTATTACCATATTATGCTTGATCATACCTCTGGGGCCTGGGGCCTTGTTCCTCCCTCTCCTGCCAGCACCTACAATAGCTGCCTTAAAAAATTACATATATGTATATGTATATAAAATATGTATGTATATGTATATAATATGTGTACCTTTCCTGACTTTTAGAAAGAAAAATATGCCTCATTTGACTCTTTCTGTGGTTAATGTCTTACTTTCCCCTTCATTTCAGCGTCAGTTCTTGGATCGCGGGTAGTTTACTGCCTTGCTCTTTCTTTCTTTTCTTCTCTGTCATGTGTCATGTGCTCTGACGCTATAGTGACCCTCAAGACACTGCTTGAGCAGCGACCGGTCGGTTGGCAAATCCAGCGGTCGCCTGTCCGTCCCGTTCTTCCCGACTTCACTCAGCACCCGCCGCCCCTTCTTTCTTTCTTTCTAATATATTTTTTTTAATGTTTATTTTTGAGAGACAGAGCATGAACGAGGGAGGGGCAGAAAGAGAAAGGGGGACGCAGAATCCAAAGCAGGCTCCAAGCTCTGAGCTGTCAGCGCTGAGCCAGATGTGGGGCTTGAACTCATGAGCTGTGAGATCATGACCTGAGCCCAAGTCGGACGCTTAACCGACCGAGCCACCCAGGCGCCCCTCGCCGCCCCTTCTTTGGATGCATTTCTCGCCCTGTACCTCTGATGACCTCCCGAAGTTTCCCAACCAGGCAGATCGGAATCCCTATAAAGTCATGAGCCCTGAATGATCTCTGGCAATCTTGTCACCTGCTCTGCTCACTGCCTGTCCCCTCTTTAAAATAAAGCCACGACTTGTCCTCTGTCCTCAGACCTCCTGCCAGCCCCTTCCCCCCCCCCCCCCACCACAGGTGGTATGGTGACACTCCTCCTCCCTGGCCGAGCCTGCACCTGCAGCCACACCACAATAAACTCCTCCCCTCCAGCACATGAGCGGAAGTGGCTTCCCAGCTAAAGCCAGACCCTCCACCTCTGCCCTGGAACCTTCCTCTCTGCCACCTGGGCACCTTTAGGGGAAAGAACAGATTATCAGTGATTTGGCTTCAGCCTCTCCCACTCCACTATTTCCTCCCGGCAGCATTTAGGATCTCGCCCATCTTAAAAAAAAAAAAAATCTTCCTTGCCCTCACTTCCCCCTCTAGTTACTGCTTTCTCTTCCTTCCTCCATTTTGGCCAAAGATCTTGAATTCGAGCCCATGCTCTGTGCTTCCTCCTTTTGCTCTCCGCTCCGGTTTCTGCCTTGAGGCTCTGCCGAGGGCTCCCTCCATGCCTTGAATTCTAAGTGTTTTATTGGGATGTAGGATTCTCTTAATGATGAGGGTGAAGATAGTGCCATCTCTGTGAAACACCTGCAGGGTGCAGGTGGATTTAGCAAATTAGCCAGGGTCACCCGGCAGGGGGTTGAAACCAGCCAGCGGGGCTCAGAGTCTGTGCTGCTGACCCCCATGCCACGCTACTCCATGCCTCAAACTGGATGGTGCGTGTGCCCAGCACACTACGGTGCCTCGCATATAGTAGGAGACGGACCACCATGCTTGAATGAATGGACACGTACTGTCGCCATGGTTCAGGTTCTTAATCTCTCGCTCTGAGAATAACCAACTAATCACCAGGCGCCTGGGTGGCTCCATCAGTGAAGCATCCGACTTCAGCTCAGGTCATGGTATCACAGTTCGTGAGTTTCAGTCCCGCTTCGGGCTCGGTGCTGTCATCGTGGAACCCGCTTCAGATTCTCTCTCCCCACTCCCTGACCCCTCCCCCCTCAAAAATAAATAAACATTAAAAAAAAAATCACCCACTGATCAAAGGTTCTTATAAAGTGCAGGGGCCAGGGGCACCTGGCTGGCTCAGTTGGTGGAGTGTGCGACTCTTGATCTTGGGGTTGTGAGTTCAAGCCCCACATTGGATGTGGAGATTACTTAAAAATAAAATCTTATTTTTCTTTTTTAAAGGGCAGGGGCTGAGGTCTATGTCTATTTTTCTGAAGGAAGGTATAGTTTTCGTGAATTTTTCATAGGAGTCTTTGTCTCCCCCCCCCCAAAAAAAAGTTCATAACTTCTTGATTCATTCATTTCTCTGTCTTTGGTTTTATTTTCCACAAACGCCTCCCTTATGTCTGGTGCACTGCCGTTAGATGACTCGATTGTCAATGTTTTAATTCTGCTGCTGATAAAAACATAAGAACAAATAACTTCCCTGCACCTGAAGAAGGCTTGAGTGCTTCCTCAGCTGGCTGCCTCCAAGATAAGAATCAAACACTTCGGCCCGACGGCTGAGACTTTAAGTAATCAAACCCCAGGACGTTTTACCAGTACCTGTCTTCCATTTTTCTCCGACTTGAATCATCTGTCCAGCCGGGCTGAAGTCTTGTACCTTTAAAACTTCTGTTCGAACACACTTTCGTCAGCTCCTCTGACAAGGATGTGTTACATTCCTGATCTAAGCCAGGACTTTGCCTGGGGCTTAGAATACAGGGATGACTACAACAGAGTCCTTACTTGTGGGAAACTGTCTAGTTTGGGAGACATATGTGAAAACAAAGTCCCCAAAATAAGGGATGACACATTTGTGGGAGTTATTCCCACTTAGAGGTGGGATGGAGCCAATACAAAGCAGACTTTCTCTAAGCTCAACGTGTCTGTATTTTTTTTTTTCAACATTTATTTATTTTTGAGACAGAGAGAGACAGAGCATGAACGGGGGAGGGTCAGAGAGAGAGGGAGACACAGAATCTGAAACGGGCTCCAGGCTCTGAGCAGTCAGCACAGAGCCCGACGCGGGGCTCGAACTCACTGACCGCGAGATCGTGACCTGAGCCGAAGTCGGATGCTTAACCGACTGAGCCCCCCAGGCGCCCCAACGTGTCTGTATTCTTTACGTGTTTCTTTTCCAACAAGCATGCCTTAATTTTGTAACCGGGAAAAAGGTCTTATCAGGTAAAGACTATGATTAATTCAATTAGGAGCACCTGAGTGCCAAGGGGGGGGGGGACTGTAACTGTCCAAGAATTAGTAAAATTAGGGGCACCTGGCTGGCTCAGCCTGTGGTATGTGTGGCTCTTGATCTCAGGATTGTGAGTTCGAGTCCCACGTTGGGGGTAGAGATTACGTCAGCAGATAAAAACAAACAAAACAAAAAAAAAAGAATTAGTAAAATTAAGGAGGAAAGGACAATCAACCAGTAGAAAAGTGGGCAAAATAGACATTTCCCGGAAGATGAAACATTTATGGTCGATAAATATATGAAGACAGGTTCAATCTCATGAATCGTCAAGAAGTAAAAATTGAGACCACAGTGAGATTCCGTTTGATAGCCACTTGGGTGGTGAAGATTAAGAAATCTGACAATCCCAAGTGTTGGCGAGGATGTGGGGGAACAATGGGCTCCCATAGATGATGCTGAAACTGCGAATCAGTAAAAAGCACTTTGGTAAACAGTTTGGAATTGAAACTGCAGAGTTGAAAGTTGACTTTAGCCTTTGACCCAGCATTTCTACTTTACATAAATACACAAGAGAAGTTCCTGCCCTTGTGCACCCGTGGGTTTTACACACATCTTCTTGGCCGCACTTTTGCGAAAGCAAAAACCTGCAGCAACGTGAACGTCCATGATCAGAGCATCGGTCGTATTAGTTTGAGTTCCCCAAAAGCAAAGATGGGGTCGAGGACTCGGGTGCAGGTTGTTTATCTGGGAAGTGATCTCGGGCCTCGGGAGGGAAGGAGAGAAGGGTGAGGCAGAGCAGGAAGGGAGGCTGACACGGGGCATGAGATTCCACGGACGCCTCTGAGAGGTGTACAGAATGCCTCCCAGAATTGTTCATCCGAAGGATGGGAGCCTGGGGCATTTATCTCTTGGCTCACATCCCCCCTTTGGTTGAGGGTTAGCTCTCCTCACTTTCAGGCTGCGCCTGCAGGGCTGCCGAGAAGGCTCTTGTGGCACAGAAGGGCCTGAAGCAGAAACTGGAGACACCCAAGGCCTAACGCTCGCATCGGGAATTGTCCGTGTTGGGAGCTCACGAAACTGGCCACCACATGTTTGCCTAAAACCTGAGACGGGCCAAGGGGAAGAACACAGGGTGCCAAGAGCCTCTGCATCGAGAGGCAAAGTCATACTAGTATATTCACACTCCAGAACAATCTACAGCGGCCACAATGCAAATAAACTCGGTTACATGCAGCAGGCCCAGATAAATCTTAACAAAATAACACGCAAAGTAAAAAAGAAGTCCCAGGATATTATGTAGGGCACAATGCTCTTTAATGAAGAAACCAACTAGGGGCACAGGGTGGCTCAGGTCATGATCTCAGGGTTTGTGGGTTCAAGCACCACATGGGGCTCTGTGCTGACAGCTTGGAGCCTGGGGCCTGCTTCGGATTCTGTGTCTCCCCCTCTCTCTGCCCCTCCCCCGCTTGCGCTCTGTCTCTGTCTCTCTCTCTCAAAATAAATATTTTTAAAAATTAAAAAAAGTAAAGAAAATAACTAAAATGCATGTTTTGGGAATATGCATGCGGGTTTGCATACACAAAAATATATACTTAAGTGTTTATGTAAATATATAGACATAAATTTCTAGAAATTAAACTTGTTCTGTGTACTTGAATTCTAAGGGGGGAAAAACTGCAAAGGATTATTGAAAGAACTAAGGAAATCCGGAAAGTTAATGAGAAAAGGACAAAAAAAAAAAAAAAAAGAAAAACGGGAGAAAGATAAAAAAAAAAAAAAAAAAAAAAAAAAAAAAGAAAATGGGCAGAAAGATACAAACAGATATTTCACAAGAGGAAATATATATAGCTGTTAAGTATATATAAACACATTCAATCTCAACTTTAAAAAATGTTTTTAATGTTTATTTAGTTTTGAAAGAGAGGGGGGGAGACAGAGGATCCGAAGCAGGCTCCATGTTGACAAGAGGGAGCCTGAGGAGGGGCTGGAACGCAAGAACCGTAAGATCATGACCTGAGCCGAAGTTGGATGCTTAACTGACTGAGCCATCCAGGCGCCCTTCAACCTTTGTAAAAAGCAAGACTTTTTAACTTTAAATTTTTATAAAGCTGGGGTAATTTTTAAAATTGAAGTGTAGCTGGTGCACCGTGTTAAATTAATTTCAGGTGGACAACATAGTGATTCAACAACTCTACACTCCACTCCACTCGGCACAAATATGTAGCTACCATCTGTCACCACACAGGGCTATTACAATGCCATTGACTATGTCCCTTTCGTCCCCATGACTTATTCATCCCGCAGCTGAAAGCCTGGCCCTCTCTCTCCCCTTCATCTATTTTGCCCATCTTCCTCCCCCTGCCCTACTGACAACCACTGGTTCCTTCTCTATATTTAGGGGTCTGTTTCTGCTTTTTGTTTGTTCATCTATTTTTTTAAATAAAATTTTTTAACATTTATTTATTCTTGAGAGACAGAGAGACACAGAGCATGAGCAGGGGAGGGGCAGAGAGAGGGGGAGACACACAATCTGAAGCAGGCTCCAGGCTCTGAGCCGTCAGCACAGAGCCCGACGCGGGGCTCGAACTCACGAACTGTGAGATCACGACCTGAGCCAAAGTTGGATGCTTAACCGACTGAGGCACCCAGGCGCCCCTGTTCATCTATTGTTTTTTATTTTTTTTTATTTTTTATTTTTTATTTTTCAATGTTTTTTATTTATTTTTGGGACAGAGAGAGACAGAGCATGAACGGGGGAGGGGCAGAGAGAGAGGGAGACACAGAATCGGAAACGGGCTCCAGGCTCCGAGCCATCAGCCCAGAGCCTGACGCGGGGCTCGAACTCACGGACCGCGAGATCGTGACCTGGCTGAAGTCGGACGCTTAACCGACTGTGCCACCCAGGCGCCCCTGTTCATCTATTGTTTTTTAGATTTCACATAGACATGATATCAGAGTCAGGGTAATTTTTAAAATTAATTTTTGATAATATATTTATTTTCTAGATAAAACTATTTTTAGGAGCAAGAAAATAATGAACATAAGATTAACCATTGGGTTTTGGGGGGGGGATATGTGTAAGTTGTCAATTCTAATTTTTACAGTGGATGATCAGTAACAAAAGAGGGTCAGGCATGAACCAATGAAGGGGTTCGACCCATGGATTATATTTAAACCAAAGCATCTTGAAGTCTAAGAAATAAGATTATATGGTATAATAAATATATTCATAGGTACCTATAAGATACACTGATAACATGAAGGAGGGAGCTAGGAGATGCTCCCTCACACCTGGGAAGGGCAGGGAAGTTTGACCAAAGACGTGACAGCTAATGGGGTTAAAAGAACCAGGACAGGGTTGCCAAATTTGGGAGAAGGTGGAGGGCATGGCAGGGCATTGTAAGTGGAAAGAGCAGCATGAACAAAGATATGGGAATGAGAGACAGTGTGGCGTGACAGATAATTAGTGTGGGTAGAAAAGGAGAGCGGGAGAGGGAGAGGCGCATGAAGGACCGAGAAGGTTCAAAAAGGTCCTTCAAAAAGGTCCGTCGTTGTAAGGAGGTGAGATGGTTTTCCACATTGTAAGCAAACAGGAGCCTTGGAGGGTTTTAAGCAGGATACTGACGTGATTCATTTCAGGAAGATTCTCACGGCAGAGTGGAGGACTGCTTGGAAGGTGCTGGGGGCAGGAAGGTGTCACGATCTTTGTCCAGGTGAGAGATGCGCACGGCTTAATAAACTCAGGAGCTCTGGTGTGTGTGGAGGGGCGTGTGTGGTCTAAACCAAGAGGTTTTTAAGATGTGGAATGGGCAGAATTTTATTTCCCTGCTCTCCCATGTTTTTCTTTATAACACTTATCACTCTTGACATATTTACTTATCTATGGTCTGTTTTCCTCCCCACCAGGAAGTAAACTGCAGGAGAGCAAGGATGTTAATTTTGTTCCCTCCTCAATCCCCAGGGCCTAACAGTTCCCGGCACATGATGGGTACTAAACAATTATTTGTCGAAGGCATGGAGTTTAGCTAGGAAGGAGAAATACAGGGTAATAGCCAATAGGGGAAGAATTTCCAGCACTCTAGTCTAATTTAGCTCCTGTCTCTCCTTTTAATCTCTTCCAGAGCTCAGTCTCCAGCTAAGTATTTGGCAAAAAAAATAAATAAATAAAATAAGATGTGCCTGCTTCTGCCTCTCATCCTTGTCTCAGCCTCAGTTAACAACCTTTCCTCTTCCCTCCACCTACCCTCCCTGCTCTCTAGCTACCTTCACTTTTTAATCTCTGGAAACCCTGGTTTTCTGGGTTCCCTTAAGATCCTTGGCCATGTGCTTAGACGGTTCTTACGTTGTTATAGGATCACATACCTGCTAGATATTGTGCCTTTGTCCTTCCAGATCTACCCTCCATCATTTTCTGGAGGCTGGCCTTGAAGGACGATGTCATCAGGGCTCACTTGCCCTTAGGCTTCCTCTTGGGTTCAGCCAGTGGGAGGCAGCACAGGAGATCTGAGGGCAAGAGAGAGACAGGGGTAGGGCTGTATTCCTGTACGTTCCTATTGGCCTTCCCTTTCCATCAGCCATTGTTCTCACGTAGCCCTGGGTTTCCTCTCTTTGCTAGCCCTGGGGTGCTTCATTGCCCCTTGTTGGCTTCCCTCAAACGTGCCCACATCTTTGCACACTGTCCCTTCATTAACTCTCTTCAGTTACACATTTCAGAGTAGGCCATCTGTTTCCTGCTGATCTTGGCTGATACAAAAGCAAAAATACAGAATTGTATCTTTTTTAAAAAGTTGAGATACGATTCACAGAATTCACCCGGTTAAAGTATACAATTCCGTTTCAGGTTCTTAGTATGGTAGAACAAATTGTATCTTTTTTCCAAATAATATGTCATTAAGTGTTTTCCAAGTTACCCCTTTCTGCTTACTCAGTGGTAAGTTACACAATGTTACACACCGTAAATTACTTCAACTTTCACTATCACAAAAAGGCAGTAGCACATATTGTGAGTGTGGACGTTCTCTTTGGGGGAGGATTACTTCCCAAGGAAAAGTTGCTAGGAGTGGTATTGATGAATCAAAAGGGAGCCATATCTCTTTTAAGGCTCTTCAGAAGTAGCGTCAACTGCTTCTTAAAAGGATTATACCAATTCACATTGCCACAGCTTTTCCTGAATACAATTACACCATCTTATTAGCACTGGAAAGTGTTTAAGATACATATAGTTTGCTAATGCAGTATGTGATGTTACCATTTGAATTTCTTTGATAGCCATTCCAATCTTAAACCATTTAAAGCCATGTTTAGCCACATGGGAATGGAGGGACAGTGATTTTGAGGGGATTATAAAATGGATCCATGACGGAAGAAGAATGTCAAGATATACGCATACAGAGTCGGTCATACTGGTCTATGAGCATTAATGGCTCTCTTAATGGACTCTCTGGAATCAACACGTTCCATTCCCTCTGATTAAACATAACAACTACTACCTGTGACCTGCTGAACGCTTTGGATTAATGAGTTCATCTGTGGAATTCCAACACACTTCTTCCTACTAGTTGAGTTAGATGCCTAATGGGAGTCTGTTGTGTTTGGTCCCAAACTTGCTTATGACAACTGTACGCCAGAGTGTAATTAATTTAAGTTACACAAACTGATGAAGCGTGTGTATAAAGAGAAAGAGTTGTTTCTATGAAATGTCAGTTGAAGGTTTAGCTAATGACCAGTTGAAAACTGTCAAACCAGGTGTGGGTGAGACAATTACAAAGGATTTTTTTTTTTTTTAAAGAAGAAGCCTCCACTTATATTGCTTTTCAAGATGTTTTAAGTCCTTAGCCAACTTTAAATTATTTCTTAATGTTTATCTATTTTTGAGAGAGAGAGAGAGAGAGAGAGAGAGAGAGAGGCAGGGGAGGGACAGAGAGAGAGGGGGAGAGACAGAATCTGAAGCAGGCTCCAGATTCTGAGCTGTCCGTACAGAGCCCAAGGCAGGGCTCGAAGCCATGAACTGTGAGATCATGACCCGAGCAGAAGTCAGACGCTTAACAGATCGAGCCACCCAGGCGTCCCAAGTCCTTAGTCAACTTTAAAGAAACAAATTGGAAAGCACAGAAAATATACCACAGATAGGTTTTATGTGAGATAGGGCTCAAGAAAACTGTAATCAACACTGTTCCTCAAAGAAAAGGTTTGGCTCGCATCAAAAGATTGGCAAATGGGTGTTCCTTATAGGTTTTAAGTGAAAATGAAATGTTAAGGCATGTATTTGCCATTTTTTATAATTCGCTGCGTTAATACACTTTCCCATTCAACTGCCAAACTAATGAGTCAGATCCAGTTTGTTTGGGCAGGGATAAATCCTTATTCCCCAACTTTGTTTGCTTGTTTGTTTTCATAGGAGGTCAGGTAGGAGAGAATTTATCCTGGGTCTTCCAGAAGGAGTGACTTACCTAATTGGTGAATTTGGATCTGCCTGCCCTCAGAGAGTGCAATCTTCTCTAAGCAGACACAGTTAAAGTGGCTAGGCCCCCTCAAGGTGAAGGTTGGAATTTTGGGGGAGAGAATTTTAATTCAGGGAATCTTAAAAAGCCTACGGGTCATCAGCTAAGCCACATTCTTCAGTTCAGCTCTGTTGGTGATGGAGTTATTTTCATCTCCTCATTGGTTCTGGACTTTGAAGAAAGGGGTGGTACTTACTGTCTCTATGATATTCCAACAGTGGTGAGTAAGACAGCTTTTATGTACTGTCACAGTCAAGATACATTTTTTCCCCCTTTCATTGTAGTCTGTGATTCTGTTCATTCAAATGAAAAGTTGTCTCTGGTTTACAGGGTAGTCCGGCCTTGTCTGAAGTTCAATCTGTATCTCAGGCTAGACAAAGAAGAACACATTTACAGCTGCTGAGAGATGCTGGTGTCAGGAAATATTTGCTAAGAAGGGAAGAGGAATATAAACATGGCTTGTGTCAATCCTTCTATCCCCACCCCCACCACATCCCGAGAGTCTCACCTGTCCTGTTGATTTCTGGGACATGTAAACATGGCAAACTTAAGGTCACAGTCTGTATGGCTAGTTAAATGAGAACTGCAAACATAGCAGGGAATAGTCTAGCCTCTTTTCAACATCCTTTGAAGCATTTTGTAACCCTGTAGTGGGTTATAAAATCAATGTAGTAGGTTCTGACCGGTATTTCAAAAGAAATAAAAATCATGAAGTTGAAAGTCTCAGCCAGCAGTGCATAAAGTAACAGTAATACTTCATGAAACCTTTTCAGAGGTGTGTACATGTGTGTGTATATTCTGGGTTGAGATGTGCAATATATTTCGTATAGAAGGTCAGAGTCAAAAACGTTGGCAAAGAACATTATTCAGCAATATGAGAAGGAAATACTGTCATTTGTGACAACATGGATGGACCTTGAGGGCATTATGCTAAGTGAAATAAGTCAGAGAAAAAGATAAATACTGTGTGATCTCATTTATCTGTGGAACTCATAGAAAGTTCTAAAAAACTTTTTTTTTTTTTTAAAAAGCTCTGGTTTAAGGTGCACATTTCTTCCTTTCAGCTTCGCTCTTTGCTAATCTGTTCTCTCTGAAAATCTGGTGCCTTGTGAATAAAAATTGTAGTGATTAACAGGCAGAGAAGCCAGGGCCAATTCTCATTCTGTAAGCAGCTGGAATGCAAAATACGGTTGCCCCTGCCTCACTGCTCTGAGTCAATCACATGTCCGACTATCATTACGATAGAAGGGCTGAGATCCAGAACCTCATTAAGTAAGAGGTTACAGGAAAATTTACTTTGACATTTATCACCTGCACAGCTCAAGGTCCAGTGGTTCTTGCCAGCCACAAATCACAAAGGGTTCAGCTTGGCATTTAGGACTATGGTCCCATCTTATTTTTCCAGACTGGGTCTCCTACTTTTCTCTCCCTTGAATCCTATGCTTCAACGAAACTGACCTGCTACTGTTACTGGACTATTCCCTCCAGTTCTCATTTTGTGTCCCTCCTGCCTAAGGCAGCCTCCTCAACTAGCCCATCTGTGCTGACCTAAGTCCCTTCCATCCTTCAAAGATCCCTTTCCAATCTCCTTGATTCCTCTTTTCATTTTTTTTAAAGTAGGCTCCATGCTCAAGGTAGGGCTTGAAGTCATGACCCTCAGATGGATAGTCACATACTCTTCTGATTGAGCCAGCCAGGCTCCCCTCCTTTCTTGATTCCTAATAACTCTTTCCAACTCCGCAAAGATCTTAAAAAAAAAAAAATTTCTTAAAAATGCTTTAAAATATCACCTTTCCTGATTTAAAGAGAAATAGTAATGTACTGTAAAAACAAGAAAAAGAAGACATCACAGAAAATAAAAATCCCATTTTTTAAATCTAGCATGATATCTATACGTGATATGCATAGTATGTGTATATATTACAAGCTAGTATTATCTTATGATGTGCCTTTCAATTGCTGATATTTTCCATATCGTCGATCTTTTTCTTCAACGTGATTTTTAATGGTTACAAATAAACCATAATTTATTTAACAGTCATATAACACTGGGTGCTTTGTTTTCACATATGGTGCTATATCTGGGGGGAATATAGATGGGGTGGTACCCAGGCTATAGTGACAAATTTCCTAAAAGCGCACAGTGGAATACCGGCAACAGAAAATTGGGGCCAATAGGATAATTACGAGAACCGTAAATTAGGAGAAATAATTGGAGCAATAGGATAATTAGGAGAATTGGAAATGTTGGCAGGTAGGCAGGGTTTCCCACTTTAAGAGGAATAGGGATCTGAGCCAGTTGCGCTGAAGTCTGAAAGGGCAGTAACCTCAGAAGGCCTATGGATGACTTTAGGGTCATCTAGGCAGCTGATGCATGGAAACATGCAGGGCTCAGGAGGCCTCCTCCCCATCTCAAAATATTTCTGTTTATGCATGCATCCTTGAAGTCTTGTAGGAAGAGGTGTGTCCCTTCTCTGATTTCTTCCTCCCTCTCCACCACCCCTTCCTCATTTTCCTTTTCTGAGATCTTGCGCCGTTAATGACCCCATCTCTTATCCCCCCCCCCCCCCCCCAGCTCTTTTCAGAGCTCCACGTCATGCTGGGTGAGGGGGCTGGGGTGGGGGAAAGAGAAAGAAATCACCTGTCTCCTTTACTCTTACTACCTCTTGAGCTACAGGCCTCTCCGGCTCACTGCCAAACGTCTGGAAAGATCACTCTTTACTGCCTTCACCGCTTCGCCGCCGCGCACTCCTTATCCGAGCGCTCAGCTCGGTGCCTGGCGCACAGCGGGCCCCGGCTAGAAGTTAGTTCCGCCCCTCTCGCAAACTGGCACCTCTTTCCTGGTTCTTCAGAAGGAATGTCTCCGTGCTCAGCAGTGGGTGTCCGCGGTCGGAGACACCCTGACCTAGCTGCCACCTCAACGCCCCCTGTTCCCAGGTGCGCTGGGCTCTGGGAAGGTCCCGCCGGTCACCCGCCTGGCCTTCCACCCGCGTCTCTGAGTTCTCACCTTGCACGGCCGGGGCTCCCCCAGTCACTCGGACATCTCCCAGGTCTAGCCCCGGGACGCCCCGCTGGCCGGTCCTCAACTCTGCTCGCCGCGGGTCTCCCGGTTCTCCCAGAGGCGACGCGTCAGCCTGCACCCCCCCCCCCCCCCCC